>NW_027211929.1:0-60000 GCF_036971445.1 Narcine bancroftii
CAATTTTCAAAAATAATGAGTTTGAAACCAGAAAAAGATCAGGTCGTGCCCAAAGGTTCATCTGTGCTGTTGAATTGAATTGATGGCCCCAGGACCAGAATGTGCACTTCCACCCCATGGCCTTGAGCTTCCCAAATCGCCAATGAACTTACGGCCCCCTTGAGCTGTGGAGTGTGGGAGGAAATCCACACAGACACCGAGAGGATGTAGAAACTTCTTGCAGTCAGTGCTGATTTGATCCTGGGGTGACTCGTGCTGGAGAGGTGGGACTACTGTCCTGCCTTCACCTTGTGATGGCTGATTTTTGTCTGTTGGTGGATGGAGGTCTGACATGATATTCCCTTGGCCTTGAGGGAAAGAAGAGTAGAAATTGCAAGGGCTCTGACAGAAATATTTAAAACCTGTTTATCCACGGGTGAGGTGCCAGAGGAATGGATGTAATCTAATGTTCCTTTGTTTAAAAACGGCTTCAAAAGCCAACCAGGTGAGCCTGACAGTGATAGGTTAATTATTGGAGGGTAATCAGAGAGTACCTCGAAAAGTATCTGTTCAAATAGCAGGCCTTAATCAACCATAGCATAGAATACTGGAGTCGGGCAGTGAGGTTGAGACTAGACAAGGTATTGGTGAGGCCCTGTTGAGAGTACTGTGTGCAGTTCTGGTCACCAGATGAGAGGAAAGCTATCAACAAAGTCGAGAGGGTGCAGAGAAGATTTACGTCAATGTTACCTGGATATCAGCAACTAGATTACAAAGAAAGATTGAGCAAATGATGTCTTTATTCTTTGGATTGTAGATGGTTGAGAGGGGATTTGATTGAGGTCTTTAAAATTACTAGGAGGATAGAACGAATTGATGTGGAGAGACTTTTTTCATTGCGGGGAGCAGAGATTGAAACAGGAGGTATTGAGTTAAGAGGCAAAAGTTTGGAAGTAACATGAGGGGGATCTTCTTGACTCAGAGTGGTGGTTCAGTGGAGTGAGCTTCCGGGAGAAATAGTGGCGGCTGGGTCCATTTTGTCATTTCAGGGAAAATTGGAGGGGAGGGGAATGCAGAGAGGTGGTACGAGAGGAGAGTATTTAGTTCAGTGCAGACAAGAAGGGCCAAATGACCTGTTTCTGTGCTGTAATTGTTATAGGGGTAAAATGTGTGGCAGTAACTTGGAAGTCCGATGCGTATTTGGGAATGGGTCGATGGCCACACTGAAATAGCCCGTTGTATCCCACTTGAAATAATTACATCGAATTCACGGAACAAATTTGAATTTCTCTTTTGAAGATTTGGGATGTGTATTTACTAATTGTAGGAATTAAGTTTTAATCACCCAACACGAACTTTCTGACTCCTATTAACCAAGAAAAGCAAGATTTTATTTGAGAGTTTTGCTCAATTTTTATAAATACTATCTAGATGTTTTCTCTCTTTATTGTTTTCTATTGGGCAGCTGTGGGAGGGGTTACTTTTTAAATCACTATGCATTAATTTTATCTTATTTTCAAAGAAGAAATTTAAGTTTTTTAATGCATATGTTAAATTAAATGTAAAAATGTTACAAATAAGATAAATGAAGAATTGTTTCAGGAACTGGCAATCTTCCACGAGTGCCATTAACTCCAGGCAGCAGGAATATGTGAACGAAACACAAAACTGGCCAGAACAACTGAGGAAACACGGCTAAAAGTGCCCAAAAAGGTGCTGATGCCATCTTGATTTTAACGTAGGTGACACCGAGGAATGCGTTGGGGCAGAGATGGTCTATGGACAGCCAATACGGACGCCTTGGGGAACAAAGCCTGCACCATCAGTAGGGATGGACAATGGTGGGTAATGAATAAGCACATATTAGAGACACTGAGAGAGAGACACACACATACCCAGACAGACACACACACACAGACACAGAGAGACAGATACACACACACACGGACACACATGCACACAGAGAGACACACACAGAAACACACACAGACAGAGAGAGAGACACTGACAGCGAGACAGAGAGACAGACAGACACACACAGACAGAGACACACACAGACAGATAGACACACACAGACGGAGAGAGACACACACAGACGGAGAGAGAGACACTGACAGAGAGACAGACAGACACACACAGACAGAGACACAGACAGACAGATAGACACACATAGACGGAGAGAGACACACACAGACGGAGAGAGAGAGACACACACACAGAGACAGAGAGACACACATAGAGACAGAGAGAGATACACACACGACAGAGAGACAGACACACACACAGACAGAGACAGACACACAGAGAGACACACAGAGAGACAGAGACACACACAGACACAGAGACACGCAGATACAGAGACACACACAGATACACAGACAGAGAGAGAGACACACACACATACAGACACAGAGACACTCATTTAGACAGAGGGAGAGAGACACACAGACAGTGACACACACAGAGACACAGAGAGAGACACACACACAAACAGACAGAGAGACACCGAGAGAGACACACACATACCCAGACAGACAGACACACACACAGACACAGAGAGACAGATACACAGACACACACACACAGAAACACACACAGACAGAGACAGAGAGAGAGACACTGACAGCGAGAGAGACAGAGAGACACACACAGACAGACACACACAGACAGACACACACAGACAGACACACACAGACAGACACACACAGACAGAGAGACACAGACAGAGAGAGACACAGAAAGAGAGAGAGACACAGACAGAGAGAGAGACACAGACAGAGAGAGACACACAGACAGAGAGACACACAGACAGAGAGACACACAGACAGAGAGACACACAGACAGAGAGAGTCACACACAGTCGTAGTGACACACACACACACACAGACAGAGAGAGAGAGACCCCTTGGTTGTGCCCTTCACCTTCGCACTTAACTCCCTCGTCTCTCCTGGCAGGATCTCATCACCTTTCCTACCCTTGGACCATGACATCTGTCTGCTCATCCTCCTTCCTGAGAATGGTGTGAACTCTACCTAGAAACACCACAGCAAAGAAAAGAGACCCTTCAGCCCTTCTCGTTCATGGTGAAATATCATTCTGCCAGTCTCGTCGACCTGCACCCAGTCCCTAACCCTCCTGACTCCCCACATCCATGGATCTCTGCAATTGATTCTTAAAACGTAAGAGTTTGAATGTTAAATGGTACACCATTGAGGAGTGTTGTCAAACAAAGGGATTGAGGAACTGTGGTACAGAACTGCCCGAAAGTGGAGTCCCATGTGGAGATGGGGGGGGGGGTGGTGGGGGGAGTGAAGAAAGCTTCTGGTATTTTGGCCTTCAGAAATGAGAGGATTGAGTGCAGGAGGTGGGAGGCCACGAGGAAGTTGGACGAGGCATGGGTGAGGCCAACTTGGGAACATTGTGTGCCGTTTGGGTGGCTGGAGGAGAGGAAGGATAGGAATGAGACAGCGCGTCGTGGAGAGGGACAAGAAGGTGTTCTGGCTTTCGGGGTTTGAGTTCCAGGGGAAGGTTGGACAGGCTGGGACTTTATTCCCTGGAGCGTAGAAGATTGAGGAAGATTTGAAAATTGTGAGGGGGGACGGATCGTGTCCATGGGGACAGGCTGTTTCCAAGGAGAGTGAGAGAGATTCAAAGAGGAGGACATGGATTGAGATTGAAGGGGGATTTTCTTCCCTCAGAGGGGGGTGGGAGCGTGGAATGAGTTTTGGGCCAAGGTGGTGGAGGTGGGATGGACTGGAATCTTGGGGGGGAATGTGGGGCAGGTCCTGGTGTGGAAATGTGCAGCCTGAAGGGGAGATGGACTGGAGGCCCGAGGCAGCTCTCGGCCCCTTCCCCAGTGGGACTGGGCTGGCAAGAGATCCCGTGGAGGGGTGGCTCAAGCTCTCGCGAGAGCGACCCCTGGGGGCCGCCATGTTGTTGATCTTTCCCGCCTTTGGAGCAGTTGGTCTCGAGCGGGAGAGGTTCGTGTCGGTGCTTCACGGGCGGGAATCGGGGCATTTTGGGAGCGAGACCAGGGAGGAGGGAGTTTCCACGGGTCGCCCTTTGGGTCCGGGGCGGCCGGAGCTCGGAGGGGAACTGGCGGGGAGATGGTTATGAGGTGGGGCCGGGGAACCGTGAGGGAGTTTGTGGCGGGGTGACATTAGGTGTGTGGTAGTCGGGGACCCGCGAGGCTGAGGGGGGTCGGGGCCCGAGAGGCTGAAGGGGGGCTCGGGGCCCGCGAGGTTGAGCGGGGTCGGGGTCCGTGAGGCTGAGGGGGGGGTCGGGGCCCGCGAGGCTGAGGGGGGGGTCGGGGCCCGCGAGGCTGAGGGGGGGGGGTCGGGGCCCGCGAGGCTGAGAGGGGGGGGTCGGGTCCGCGAGGCTGAGGGGGGGAGGGGGACCCGCGAGACTGAGGGGGCCCGCGAGTCTGAGGGGAGTCGGGGCCCGCGAGGCTGAGGGGGGTTGGGGGACCCGCGAGGCTGAGGGGGGTCGGGGGACCCGCGAGGCTGAGGGGGGTCGGGGGACCCGCGAGTCTGAGGGGGGTCGGGGGACCCGCGAGGCTGAGGCGGGGGTCGGTGACCCGCGAGGTTGAGGGGGGGGGTCGGGGACCCGCGAGGCTGAGGGGGGGTGTCGGGGACACGCGAGGCTGAGGGGTGGGTGTCGGGGACCCGCGAGGCTGAGGGGGGCGTCGGGGACCCGCGAGGCTGAGGGGGGCGTCGGGGACCCGCGAGGCTGAGGGGGGGTCAGGGACTCGCGAGGCTGAGGGGGGCAGGGGAATGGTGAGGCTGCTGGGAGAGGGGACAAGGACCCAGAAGGGTGAGGGGGTCCCGCCAGAGGGGTGAGGGTGATCAGGACCCAGAGGGGTGAGGGTGATCAGGACCCAGAGGGGTGAGGGTGATCAGGACCCAGAAGGGTGAGGGTGATCAGGACCCAGAGGGGTGAGGTTGATCAGGACCCAGAGGGGTGAGGGTGATCAGGACCCAGAGGGGTGAGGGTGATCAGGACCCAGAAGGGTGAGGGTGATCAGGACCCAGAAGGGTGAGGGTGATCAGGACCCAGAAGGCTGAGGGGGGACGGGGACCCAAAGGCTGAGGGGGGACGGGGACCCAGAAGGCTGAGGGGGGACGGGGACCCAGAAGGCTGAGGGGGGACGGGGACCCAGAAGGCTGAGGGGGGACGGGGACCCAGAAGGCTGAGGGGGGACGGGGACCCAGAAGGCTGAGGGGGTCGGGGACCCAGAAGGCTGAGGGGTGACGGGGACGGGGACCCAGAAGGCTGAGGGGGGACGGGGACGGGGACCCAGAAGGCTGAGGGGGAACTGGGACGGGGACCCAGAAGTCTGAGGGGGAACTGGGACCCAGAAGGCTGAGGGAGGACGGAGACCCAGAAGGCTGAGCGAGGGCGTGGACCCAGAAGGCTGAGGGGGGACGGGGACCCAGAAGGCTGAGGGGGAACTGGGACCCAGAAGGCTGAGGGGGGACGGAGACCCAGAAGGCTGAGGGGGGAACGTGGACCCACAAGCCTGAGGGGGGACGGGGACCCACAAGCCTGAGTGGGGACGGGGACCCACAAGCCTGAGGGGGTACGGGGACCCACAAGCCTGAGGGGGTACGGGGACCCACAAGCCTGAGGGGATACGGAGACCCACATGGCTGAGGCGGGACGGGGACCCACAAGGCTGAGGGGGGACGGGGACCCAGAAGGCTGAGGGGGGACGGGGACCCAGAAGGCTGAGGGGGGACGGGGACCCAGAAGGCTGAGGGGGGACGGGGACCCAGAAGGCTGAGGGGGGACGGGGACCCAGAAGGCTGAGGGGGGAGAGGGATCGGGATCCAAAAGGCTGAGGGGGGACGGGGACGGGGATCCAGAGGGCTGAGGGGGGACGGGGTCCCAGAAGGCTGAGGGGGGATGGGGACCCAGAAGGCTGAGACCCAAAAGGCTGAGGGGGGATGGGGACGGGGATCCAGAGGGCTGAGGGGGGACAGGGACCCAGAAGGCTGTGGGGGGACGGGGACCTAGACGGCTGAGGGGGGACGGGGATCCAGAAAGCTGAGCGGGAGGGCGACCCAGAAGGTTGAGAGGGGACGGGGACCCGGAAGGCTGTGTGGGGACGGGGACCCAGAAGGCTGAGGGGGGACCGGGACCCAGAAGGCTGAGGGGGGACGGGTAGCCAGAAGGCTGAGGGGGGACGGGGATCCAGAGGGCTGAGGGGGGACGCAGACCCAGAAGATTGAGGGTGACTGGGACCCAGAAGGCTGAGGCGGGACGGGGACGGGGACGGGGACCCAGAAGGCTGAGTGGGACGGCGACCCAGAAGGCTGAGAGGGGACGGGGACCCAGAAGGCTGTGTGGGGACGGGGACCCAGAAGGATGAGGGGGGACCGGGACCCAGAAGGCTGAGGGGGGACGGGGACCCAGAAGGCTGAGGGGGGACGGGGACCCAGAAGGCTGAGGGGGGACGGGGACCCAGAAGGCTGAGGGGGGACGGGGACCCAGAAGGCTGAGGGGGGACGGGGACCCAGAAGGCTGAGGGGGGACGGGGACCCTGAAGGCTGAGGGGGGACGGGGACCCTGAAGGCTGAGGGGGGACGGGGACCCACAAGGCTGAGGGGGGACGGGGACCAAGAATGCTGAGGGTGGACGGAGACCCAGAAGGCTGAGGGGGGACGGGACCCAGAAGGCTGAGGGGGGAGAGGGACAGGGATCCAAAAGGCTGAGAGGGACGGGGATCCAAAAGGCTGAGGGGGGACGGGGACGGGGATCCAGAGGGCTGAGGGGGGACGGGGACCCAGAAGGCTGAGGGGGGACGGGGACCCAGAAGGCTGAGATCCAAAAAGCTGAGGGGGGACGGGGACGGGGATCCAGAGGGCTGAGGGGGGACGGGGACCCAGAAGGCTGTGGGGGGACGGGGACCCAGACGGCTGAGGGGGGACGGGGACCCAGAAGGCTGAGGGGGACGGCGACCCAGAGGCTGAGAGGGGACGGCGAGCCAGAAGGCTGTGTGGGGACGGGGACCCAGAAGGCTGAGGGGGGACCGGGACCCAGAAGGCTGAGGGGGACGGGGACCCAGAAGGCTGAGGGGGAACGGGGACCCAGAAGGCTGAGGGGGGACGTGGACCCAGAAGGCTGAGGGGGGACGGGGACCCAGAAGGCTGAGGAGGGACCGGTTCCCAGAAGGCTGAGGGGGGACTGGGACCCAGAAGGCTGAGGGGGGACGGGGACGGGGACCCAGAAGGCTGAGGGGGGACGGGGACCGAGAAGGCTGAGGGGGGACAGGGACCCAGAAGGCTGAGGGGGGACGGGGACCCAGAAGGCTGAGGGGCGACGGGGACCCAGAAGGCTGAGGGGGGACGGGGACCCAGAAGGCTGAGGTGGGACGTGGACCCAGAAGGCTGAGGGGGGACGGGGACCCAGAAGGCTGAGGAGGGACGGGGACCCAGAAGGCTGAGGGGGGACGGGGACCCAGAAGGCTGAGGGCGGACGGGGACGGTGACCTAGAAGTCTGAGGGGGAACGGGGACCCAGAAGGCTGAGGGGGGACGGGGACCCCAGAAGGCTGAGGGGGTACGGGGACGGGGACCCAGCAGGCTCAGGGGGGACGGGGACCCAGAAGGCTCAGGGGGGACGGGGACCCAGAAGGCTCAGGGCACGGGGACCCTGAAGGCTGAGGGGGGACGGGGACCCAAAAGGCTGAGGGAGGACGGGTCTGGGACCCAGAAGGCTGAGGGGGGACGGGGACGGGGACCCAGAATGCTGAGGGGCGACGGGGACCCAGAAGGCTGAGTGGGGACAGGGACCCACAAGGCTGCGGATGCCTGTAGCGCATGGCCGGGCAGGATAGTGGAGTCTGGAATAATAGGGACCTTTAACATTTAGACAGGCACATTGATGCGAGAAAAATAGTGTTTTACGGGTGTGAGGGGGGAAAGGTTCAGTTTGTAGAAGGCTTGAGGTATTGTCTTGGACACCGCCCTGGACATCTCAGGTAAAAACCCTCCACCATTGAGAACATTTGCAGGGAACGCTGCTGTCAGAGAGCAGCAGCAATCAAGGATCCACATCACCCGCTCTGTTCTCACTGCTCCCATCAGGAAAGAGGTATAGCCAGGTTCAGGAACAGCTGCTACCCCTTCACCACGAGACTCAACACACATTCAGGGACTCATTTAAAGACTCTCCCTTTTGCACTTTGAATTTTTTCTCTCTCTATTGCAGTTTGTTTTCATTTCCACATTTTCAGAGATTTCAAGTAGATGAGTCCAGTTGGGGAAACTTGGTTTTGGTCTATATAATGGTTACTTTTAACTCCTTTTATTGTTCATTTATATTAGTGTCTGGGCCCCTATTTGGTCCAGGTACAGCTGACAGACCTTTACCAAACGGTCACGTTTATGTGATTTTTTTTTTCCGTAGGTAACTGCAGTTCATTTCCACAGCCCAGCGTGCTATCGGACATCCAGTTGATCGTGATACATCTCTTCGCGAAGGCCAGTGCTATTTTTATAAATGAGATTAGATATTTGGTCAAGTTGTCGCTTGTTTCAGTGAAGAGATTGCTCCAGGTCTCACGTGGAGGTCACTGCTGTGATCGTGGTTAATTTTTCTGCGCTTTCTTGCCAAAATGGCCTCACTTTCACGCACGGCAACGTAGAAAAGTTTAATGAAGCTCATCATCCCATTGGCCTTCATAACTATCCTATCAACCTGAGCGGCAACCTTGAGGGATGTTTGGATTTGAACCCCAAAGTCCCTCTGTTTATCCTCACTCATGTAACCGACTGGTAACCTTGTACCCAGCCTTCTGGTTTGTCCTTCCAAAATGCATCACCTCACACTTACCTGGATTGAAATCCTTATCCTTCGACAACCTTCAGCTTCATCCACAACTCCTCCAACCTTCACATCATCTGCAGACATACTGACCCATCTTCTGCCTCTTCATCCAGGTCATTTATAAAAATCATCAAGAGCAGGGGTCCCAGAACAGATCCTTGTGGCACTCCACTCCTCTCTGCTTTCTTCGAACAAGACAATTTTTTATCCACAGCCAAAGTTACCCTGATCCTTTGCCAAATTGCTTTCTGATGAGTCTCGTCAAATTCTTGCTAAAATCCATGTAGACCACATCTACCACACGACCCTCATTCATTTCCTTTGTTACCCCACTCAAATAAAACTCATTTAGACTCATGAGGCATGACCTTCCCATCACAAAGCCATGCTGACTGACCTTGAGAAGTCTGTACTTCTGCAAATGCTCATAGATCCTATACTGGTCTATAATTCCCAAGATTCTCCCCATTACCTTTTCTAAACAAGGCGACTGCATTTGATGGTTTGCGCTGGATTTTGGGGGCAGGGGGCTGGGTGTTTGTGGGCAAGGGCTGGGTTTGTGGGCTGTAGGGGACTCAGGGAATTCTCTTTTCCTCTTAACTGCAAGGAACACTATGTCTAACTTCCTGCTGATGTGACTCTGTCTGCTTTATGACTGAATGAAGTGAATTTTGTGTAATATTGCACTTTATACCATGACAATCAATTGAATTTTGATCTTGGCATGTTTGGAAGAATGTTCTTCGTGACAGTAACCCAGTTTCAATCTGTCACCATGTAAGGGGTTTGAGTGTTTTTTTTTTCTCACCCTTGTTGAAGTCGATTTCCTGTCAAGGTACAAAAAGGTACAGTAACAAACCACAAACTCTAAAACACAGTCTTTATTGAGTCATGCCAGTAAGAATGAGGGGTACCAGTGGTGGGTGAACAGACTCACCTCACTATCAATGTTTGAACGGGAGTTAAAGAACACAGTCACATGGTAGAGCTTTTAAGACATTTTCCTGCCAACAAATTGGATAACATTTCTTGGAAGGTATTAGTACAGCTTCTGCTTTACATTTTGCACATCCTCTTCCTCAAGACATAGAAAGGATTTGTTGTTGGCAATTTAATCTCATGTGCCCATTATAATTAAGAACATCCTTCTGGTCTACAAAATTTCAACAGAAATCTGGAAGGGTTGCTCACAGTCCACATTGGTAATCATTCTCTGCCTGTCTGATTTCTGGTTTCCAATTTACACATGTAAATGTCTAATTTCATAGGAATTTTTAATTCTTGAAGTTGACAATGGTGGCTAACAGTTCAAAGCAGAAACTGCCATTCTGGGACTGAGTGGTGCTGAAGGCTTATTGCAGCCTTTGGATCAGGCCTGATGAGCCTCCTTCAGGTGGCCAGAATACCCCCGATGTAAAGTCACATATTCTACCTGAATGCGGCTGTAAGGAGGCCATGTGAAAGAGCCTGATGCGGCTCGGAAGAGTACTTACCAATCTTCCTTCGGGAGGTATGATCTCCGTGTCTGAGCAATTCCCTCGAGGAACCTGAATGCAGCCGCCTGATGATAATCAGTCAGGGACCCAAATCCCCGCGCCTGACAGCCCCCCTCCTCATGCCCGACAACCCACCCTTCCCACGTCCGACAGCCCCATTCACCTCACCCGAGAGCCCCCATCACCGCACCCGACACCACCAATCACTGCTGCCTGACAGCCTCCTCTGCCCCAACATCCTGTGCCAGCCGCACCTGCCCTGATGTCCTGCGCTGACAGGAACTGGAGTGCGCTCTGAGGCGCCTCTCCTGCAGCTGTCCCTTTCAGGCTGCCATCTGAAAGAACATTCCATAGGGCTGTTTCTGCTTCTGCAGACTGATTCTTGACGTAGAATGCAGCTGAAAGTGGCTCCAGCTGTAGTCAATTCGCACTATTGTTTTAGAGATGAGGCAGGCATTAGGATGTGAGACTCAGTCGAGGAGTTGAGAATTTATTCCTGTCTGAAATGTCCTTGGTCACTCTCTCTCCTAGCTTCCTGGCAAAATCTGTGTGATGATGTCTTCATCGCAATTATCAGAACAAGATCCAGCTAATATTCGGCACCCTTCATCAAATTGGAAAGTGAATGGGGGGATTTTTGTGGTCAGGGCTTAATATGACACAGAATGATGCAGGTCTATGTGGATTCAGTTGAAATGAGTGGGCAGATAACCTCTAACTGATCCCCCAACAAACCCACGTCTTATTACCCTCAACCTTCAATACCTGACACTCCCCCAATACTAATCCCCCAAATGGCACAAGGTTGAACTGAGTCCTTTCAGGGTGAGAGGCAGAAGAGTGGCCTTTGTTCTGTACAAGGGCCAACAGATGCCAAGGACCGATCACCTCAAGGAGTGAACGAGGATTTAGAATAGGTTTTCCCCAACACAGAATAAAGTAGGAGCAGGAGGCTGTTTCTCCCTGTGAGCCCATTCTGCCTTTAGGTGAAGGACCACCAGAATGAGGAATAAAGAATGAAGCTGGAGGAACTCAGCTGGTTAGGCAGTGTCCATGGAGAGAGATGGTCAGTTAATGATTCAGGTCCGTACACAGACTGAAGCGAGAAGGGGAGCTGGCACAAAATTGGGAGGGCCTAGTGCCTCGGAAGCCACAGAGCATCACAAGACCACCCGACAGGCTGAACCTGTGATGGACACTATGAACTATGTATGTCATAAAGTACAGTATGTGCTCTGTGTCGCCCCATCACCTCGTTGGGTTTTATCTCAAAGAAGTGGTGAAAGGCTTTGATATAGATGTATGGACTGGCCAGTCCATATCTACCTGACCTTCTCCAACCTCTCCCTTAGCTCCACCCTGGATTTCCCGGACTTGCCCCCTCTTGCTTCTGTTCATGGAACCTGGCCCAGTCGTGTATCAGTAATGCTCAGGTTTTTGGTCATTGAAGGTGTTTAATCACTCCATCCTATTTGACGTGATTATTGTGTGCACCACAATGCTGATCCCAAAGGCTTTGGGCAATGTGTACACCTGGTGTAACTGTGCCCAAACTGTCTGGGCTGCACACGTAGATGAGGAATCGAACTCCCACTTTGAGTTGACTCAGAGAATTAATGAAGGACACAGAGTTTCACCAAACCACACTCCAACTCTCTTTCGTTCTTATATGCAAGATTCTTTGCACAAAACAGAGAGAGAGTTATTGATCGTATTTACACCAGCTTGACTTCAAGTCACAAGATAGTCTCGCGAGCCATTTACTTGGATGATGGCTCGCGTGGCAGCACCCACTCCTGGCGACTGTGGGTCACTCTGATTAGGGCGTCCGAGCAATGCCAGCATAAATGTTGCCAATATTTAGGAGAAATGTTGCCAAATTAAGGAATGGTTGTGGTGTTTTGGAGAATTTGTGTACAATGGTTGTTTTGGGAGAAGTGGAGGTTCTAATAAACAAAAACTGAAGGTTGTGTTTTGAAGGAAAGTATGGAGTGTTTTGCTAAAAAGGGACAAAAGTTGTATTTTTCAAACTATGTCCTGTTTTTGGGTCAAAACCGACATCTTTGCTGTGCAAAAATGTGTGCAATTTTCATTTCAAAAGCCAAAACTGATATTTACAAATTGGGGTTGAAAAAAACATCTGTGCTTTGTAAAATATGAGACAATAAGATACAGGAGCAGAAGTAGGCCATTTCGCCCATTGTGTCCATTCCATCATGAACTGATCCATTCTCCCACTCACCTTTAATACCTTGACTATTCAAATATGTCACGGAGTTGTGTTAACCTTTAATATTAATTTAATATTTCTCGTATATAAAAATGTCTTAGTAAATTAAATTACTGAGGTAAAATATTGTACCTGTATTCTTGATGAGTTAGCTTGGATGTTTCCAGGTGTACAGAACCCATACCACTTGGGAACATTAAAGCATAAACTGTGTCTGGGGCTCGAGAAAAATTTTTTCAATTGGTTTGTTTTGCCTCAAGAAATGAAATCAGATCAGGGAAAGAATTTTATGTCAGATGTATTTCAACCGTTAGTTTATAAACAAGGAGCTCAACAAATTGCATTGTCAGGATTTAAATATGGCGGTTCGGAAATTATGTAAAGATAAAATGCCCAGGGTTTCTTAGGAAAAATTGACTTGGAAATATGAGTTGGTGGGGGGGCGGGGTGTGGTTTGTGTCTTCCGCATTTTAAGAATTTTGAAAAGCAGCTCAATTAAGATTTATAAATATATTGTATAATTTAGATGATATTCCAGCTTGGGTTTGTGTTGAATTTAATGCAATAGGGAATACGGATCCCCAAGATTTTATTTACAAATGGAATCCTAAGCTTTATTTGGAAGTGGGGAATCATCTATTTTGAAACATTTGATTGAGTTGATAATGAAATTGGCATGAAAGGTTTAATATTGAAATAGGCATTTTCCTTCTTCAATAGACAACCAATCCTGGAAGATTTGGAGATGGAAGGGTATTAAGAAAATTAGTTTTGAGGATGTGAGATTGAAATCTTTGAAAGAATTATCTTGTTATTACCAAGTTAAAGCTTTTTTATCTGTAAAAATAGGTCTTACTTTGATGTTACCTAATCAAAGTGAATTAGAATTACTGATTTGTTATCCTACTGGAAATAAATTTATTTCAGTAATGTATAACTTGCTTCAATCTAAGGCCCCCAAAACTGGAGTGAATAAATCTAGATGAAGATGGGAAATAGATTTAAATTCTCAAATAAGCGAAAAGGATTGGATGGATTTGTGTAAATAATATGACTATGATATAGGTTGGTTCAATATAATTTTTTACATCAGTTCTATTTGACTCCACAAAAATCAAATAGATTATATCCTGCCGTATCGGATTAATGTTTTCGATGTGCACCTGAGATTGGAAAATTTTTGCATTCAACTTGGCAATGTCCTAAAGTTAGACAATTTTGGATTGGGGTACGTAATTTTCACAGGCCTTCATGTTATTTTTACCGAGTAATATTAAGCTCACACCAAGACACAAGAGCAACTTGTCCGTGAACTACTCTTTGCAGACGATGCCGCTTTAGTTGCCCATTCAGAGCCAGCTCTTCAGCGCTTGACGTCCTGTTTTGCGGAAACTGCCAAAATGTTTGGCCTGGAAGTCAGCCTGAAGAAAACTGAGGTCCTCCATCAGCCAGCTCCCCACCATGACTACCAGCCCCCCACCATGACTACCAGCCCCCCCACATCTCCATCGGGCACACAAAACTCAAAATGGTCAACCAGTTTACCTATCTCGGCTGCACCATTTCATCGGATGCAAGGATCGACAATGAGATAGACAACAGACTCGCCAAGGCAAATAGCGCCTTTGGAAGACTACACAAAAGAGTTTTGAAAAACCTCACAAAGATTAGCGTATACAGAGCCGTTGTAATACCCACACTCCTGTTTGGCTCCGAATCATGGGTCCTCTACCGGCATCATGCTTCCACCAGCGTTGTCTCTGCTCCATCCTCAACATTCATTGGAGCGACTTCATCTCCAACATCGAAGTACTCGAGATGGCAGAGGCCGACGCTGCTGAAGATCCAACTGTGCTGGGTAGGTCACGTCTCCAGAATGGAGGACCATCGCCTTCCCAAGATGGTGTTATATGGCGAGCTCTCCACTGGCCACCGAGACAGAGGTGCACCAAAGAAGAGGTACAAGGACTGCCTAAAGAAATCTCTTGGTGGCTTCCACATTGACCACCGCCAGTGGGCCGATATCGCCTCAAACCGTGCATCTTGGCACCTCTCAGTTTGGCCGGCAGCAACCTCCTTTGAAGAAGACCGCAGAGCCCACCTCACTGATAAAAGACAAAGGAGGAAAAACCCAACACCCAACCCCAACCCACCAATTTTCCCTTGCGACCGCTACAACCGTGTCTGCCTGGCCTGCATCGGACTTGTCAGCCACAAACGAGCCTGCAGCTGACGTGGACATTACCCCTCCATAAATCTTCGTCCGCGAAGCCAAGCCAAAGAAAGATTAAGGTTATGAGGCCAAAATTAAATTGAAATATTTATCACATTGAATTTGTGTCAATTGCTTCAGCAGTTGCTCGGAAATGTATAGCTGTAGCGGCACACATCGAGACGCAGTCGAATCGGCTCTGCACTGTTACGGCCGCAGCAGCAGTGTAGCCGTGTCAAGATGGTACTGCTGGGCGCATCTTCTCCCCAGCTCAAACGGGCCATGCAGATGCACTTGGCTGCGTCGTTACATCACCGCCCCTGTGTGGGCGGCACTTACGGGCCACCTGATAAGGTGCAGCATGGGAATTTTCCAATATAAACTGTTGGAAGTGCAAGCGACTAACAGAGTCATCTCCTTATTTCATTTCTCCTTGTAGCTACCGCTACAATTGGTGACCCCGACGAGTCCAGACGATTCTGGACTCCACACCATGGATGCTGCAGCAGTCAACGCAGTGGCTATGAAATTGCCAACCTCTGGACGCTTCGCCCACGCACTTGGTTCAGGCAAGCGGAAGCACGATTTCACCTCCGGCAGATCACGTCTGACTCGACAACGTTCTACCATGTCGTCAGTTCCCTGGACCAAGAGACCGCGGCCAGGGTGGACGACCTGATACACGATCCCCGGAGGAAGGAAATACCCAGCCCTCAACAAACTCCTCTTCTGTTCGCTAATAGTTTAGCTATTATCTTATAATCTGTGTTTAGCAGAGATATTGGTCTATATGACGCTGGTGAGAGTGGATCTTTCCCTTGTTTTAGTATCACTGTAATTATTGCTGTTTTACATGAATCTGGTAAGTTTTGTGTTTCATCAATCTGGTTGATTACATCCAGGAGGGGCGGTATTATTAGGTCTTTAAATGTTTTGTAGAATTCTATTGGGAGTCCATCCTCTCCTGGTGTCTTATTATTTGGTAAATTTTTTATTATCTCTTGTATTTCTACTGTTCCAAATGGTTCTGTTAATTTATTTTGTTCCTCTATTTGTAGTTTTGGTAGTTCAATTTTAGTCAAAAATTCATCTATTTTCCCTTCTTTCCCTTCGTTTTCGGTTCGGTATAATTGTTCATAGAATTCTCTGAAGTTTTCCTTAATTTCTTTTGGATTATATGTAATTTGTTTGTCTTTTTTCCTTGTTGCCAATACCATTTTCTTAGTTTGCTCTGTCTTAAGCTGCCATGCTAGGATTTTGTGTGTTTTTTCCCCTAGTTCATAATATTTCTGTTTTGTCTTCATTATATTCTTCTCCACCTTATATGTTTGTAATGTTTCATATTTTATTTTTTTATCCGCCAATTCTCTTCTTTTGGTTGTATCTTCCTTTATTGCTAATTTTTTTTCTATGTTTATTATTTCCCTTTCCAACTGCTCTGTTTCCTGATTATAGTCCTTCTTCATCTTGGTTGCATAACTTATTATTTGCCCTCTAATGAATGCTTTCATTGCGTCCCATAGTATAAACTTATCTTCCACTGATTCCGTATTTACTTCAAAGTACATTTTTAATTGTTTTTCAATAAATTCTCTAAAATCCTGTCTTTTAAATAGCATGGGGTTTAATCTCCATCTATACATTCTTGGAGGGATGTCTTCTAGCTCTATTGCCAATAACAGGGGTGAGTAGTCCGATAATAGTCTAGCTTTATATTCCGTTTTCCTAACTCTCCCTTGTATGTGGGCTGATATCAGGAATAGGTCTATCCTTGAGTATGTTTTATGTCTAGTCGAGTAGTATGAGTATTCCTTTTCTTTTGGGTTTTGTTTCCTCCATATGTCCACAAGTTTCATTTCTTGCGTTGATTTAATTATAAATTTGGTTACTTTGTTCTTCCTGTTAATTTTTTTCCCCGTTTTATCCATATTTGGATCCAAATTCAGATTGAAATCCCCTCCTATTAGTATGTTCCCTTGCGTATTAGCTACCTTCAAAAAGATATCTTGCATAAACTTTTGATTTTCTTCGTTAGGTGAATATATATTAAGTAGATTCCAAAGCTCTGAATATATCTGACATTTTATCATAACATATCTCCCTGCTGGATCTATTATTTCCTCTTCTATTTTAAATGGCACATTTTTGCTAATTAATATAGCCACTCCTCTTGCTTTTGAATTATACGATGCTGCTGTTACATGTCCTACCCAATCTCTCTTTAATTTCTTGTGCTCCAATTCAGTTAAGTGTGTTTCTTGGACAAATGCTATATCTATTTTTTCCTTTTTCAGTAAATTTAGTAGTTTCTTCCTTTTAATTTGGTTATGTATTCCATTAATATTTAGAGTCATATAGTTCAGCGTAGCCATTTGATATTTTGTTTATCTTCTCTTTCCGTTTTTCCATCATTACCTTTCCTCCTTTTCCATTTCTGTTTTCTTATTTTCAACTCTTTACCAGACAACATTCCTACAACATCCAACATTTTCCTTATTCCCCTATTTCTATCTTCTTTATCCCCAATCTCCCCTTCCCCTCCTGAGTTGCCCTTTATCCCTTGTCGGACAACCACATCTCCCCTCTCCATTTGGATTTGCGAATCCACTCGCAAGCGTCAACTGATTTTGCAGTGACCGCTCTTTTCCCCCACCCAGCCCCCCCCAGAAAAGATTTCGCTTTTTATATGTCACAAAGGTCACTCTTTTAGTTCCCTCCTTATTCTCTCTATTCCATTACCTTCCCTTATTAATTCTTGTCTATACTCTCTATGTTTTCCTCTAATTACAGATACTTTCACATATGCCCATTGTCTCTATTCACTCTTATACCTCTTTACCCGCATACATATCAATCGTGGTCATTTTTACCCTCCTTACCCGTCTTCATCCCTCAGTCTATTTTTGTCTTTACCCACATACATATCAATCGTGATAATTTTTGCTCTCATTACCCGTCTTCCTCCCTCAGTCTATTTTTGTAATTGTTCTGCAAATTTTCGTGCTTCTTCTGGATCCGAGAATAGTCTGTTTTGTTGTCCTGGAATAAATATTTTCAATACCGCAGGATGCTTCAGTGTAAATTTATATCCTTTCTTCCATAAAATCGCTTTTGCTGCATTGAACTCTTTTCTCTTCTTTAGGAGTTCAAAGCTTATATCTGGATAAATGAAGATTTTTTGCCCTTTATACTCCAGTGGTTTGTTGCCCTCTCTTACTTTTTCCATTGTCTTCTCCAGTACCTTTTCTCTTGTAGTATATCTTAGGAATTTTACTACAATAGATCTTGGTTTTTGTTGTGGTTGTGGTTTAGGGGCCAATGCTCTATGTGCCCTTTCTATTTCCATTTCTTGCTGTAGTTCTGGACATCCTAGGGCCTTAGGGATCCATTCTTTTATAAACTCCCTCATATTCTTGCCTTCTACATCTTCCTTAAGGCCCACTATCTTTATGTTATTTCTTCTGTTATAATTTTCCATTATATCTATTTTTTGGGCTAGTAATTCTTGTGTCTCTTTAGTTTTTTTATTAGATTACCGAAAATGGTAAATTTAGACCAAACTGGATTTATCAAAAAAAGACGCACAACAGACAATATTTGTAAATTTATTAACTTAATTCATGCAGTAGAAGGAAATAAAGCACCGGCAGTAGCAGTTGCTTTAGACGCAGAGAAGGCCTTCGACAGAGTAGAATGGAATTACTTGTTCAAAGTATTGCAAAAATTCAGTTTACCGGAGAAGTATATTAATTGGATTAAAGCATTATATAAGGGACCGTTAGCGAAAGTGACAGTAAATGGACATGTATCAAAGCAATTTAACTTAAGCAGGTCAACGCGGCAGGGATGCCCACTATCACCATTATTGTTTGCGCTAGCTATAGAACCACTAGCAGAATCGATAAGAAGAGATAATAATATAAAAGGAATAAAAATAAAAGACAGGGAATATAAAATCAGTCTGTTTGCGGATGATGTGATAGTGTACTTAACAGAACCAGAACTATCAATAAAAGAACTATATAAGAAATTGAAGGAATATGGAGAAGTGTCGGGATACAAGATAAACGTAAATAAAAGTGAAGCAATGCCTATGAATAACGCGGATTTCTCAAAATTTAAGGAGGAATCCCCATTCAGATGGCAAACGCAGGCAATAAGATACCTAGGTGTGCAAATAAACAAAAATCTAGGCCAATTATATAAACTCAATTACAATCCACTAATGAAAAAATTACAGGACGATTTAGAGCATTGGAAAGAGCTACCACTAACACTGATAGGAAGGATAAACTGTATTAAAATGAACATTTTTCCAAGGATACTATACTTATTTCAGGCATTGCCAATACAACTGACAGAAAAATTCTTCAAAGAGTTAAAGAAAATAATAAGGAGATTTTTATGGAGAGGGGGGAAACCGAGGATAGCACTAGACAAATTAACAGAATGGTATAAACAAGGAGGCTTACAACTGCCAAACTTCAAAAATTATTATAGAGCCGCACAATTAAGGTACCTATCAGATTTTTATCAAACAAGGGAAAAACCAGACTGGACGAGACTAGAATTAGATAAAATAGGGGAAAAGATACCTGAACACATATTATATAAATGGGACGAAAAATTGGTACAACATAGAACTTCTCCAGTATTACACCATCTCCTCAATATATGGAAGAAGATTCATGTAGAAAGAAATAAAATAAATTACCAAATACCAAAACTAATATTGACGCAAAATAAGCTACTCCCTTTTACAATAGACAACCTTGCCTTTAGAAAATGGGAAAAAAAAGGGATTAAAAGAATAGAAAATTGTTTTTCAGGAAGTAGATTCTTATCCCTTGAACAAATGAGAGATAAGTACAATATAACGGGAGATACAGCGCTGGCATATTACCAACTGAGATCCTACTTGAAAGATAAATTAGGAAGCAACTTGAGTTTACCAGAGGGAAGTAACCTTGAATATGTGATTACAGATACAATGTTAATCAAAAGATTTATAAAAAATATGTATATTAAACTGCAAGAAAAGGAAAATGAGGAAACAAATGGTAAAACTAAACAAAAATGGGAACAAGATTTAAATATAAAGATAAAAAAGGAAACATGGGAGAAGTTATGCTCTGGAACGATGAGAAATACAATAAATACGAGGCTGCGTATGATACAATATAATTGGTTACACAGACTATACATTACACCGCAAAAGTTAAATAAATGGGACCCAACAGTATCTGATAGATGTTTTCGATGTAAAAAAGAAAGGGGAACAACAATTCATGCAATCTGGACATGTGAGAGAGTAGAAAAATTTTGGGATGATCTCAATCAGATATTAAATAAAATAACAGAAAACAATATACCAAAGAATCCAGAGATCTTTCTCCTAAGTAACATAAAAAATAAAGAATTTGGAATTGACTTGGAGGATGCACAAAAAAGATTTGTTAAGATAGCCCTAGCCGTAGCAAAAAAATGTATTATGTCAACCTGGAAATTGGAAGATAATTTGAAAATACAACAATGGTATATAGAAATGAATAAATGTATTCCATTAGAAAAAATAACATATAGTTTAAGAAATAATATTGAAATATTCGAACAAGTATGGGAGCCTTACATTAAATACAATAGCGAAAACCTACCGGGAACAAACATTACCTAAGTTGATGGAAGGAGAAGAAAAGAAAAGAATGGACTCAGTAGAATTTCTGGTGTATTTTTGTTGAATGACAACATTGTCTAACTGAATTAATGCAACCTAGATTGTATAACTAAAATGGATGAGAGGGGGGGGGATGGGGGGGTGGCTTGGGAGGAGGGAGGGGGGAGGGAGAAAAAGTCACTGTAAATGTGTGGAAAAGAAAAAGTGTATATCATGGCTATTGTGATTTATGGTGTGAAAAATAAAAAAATTTAAAAAAAAAAACAAACTCCTCTTGAGGGCTTTCGGCCTGTTCAGACGACAGTGCGCTGCCAGGCTGATGCACCTGCACAGCTAAGGAGACAGAACACCATGTGCCCTGACGGATGAGATGGTCGCACGAGCAGAGGGCCACAAGTCATGCCTCATGTCTGAGTAGGCTTTCTTGGAACAGATGCCAGATGACATACAACTGCCGTTGACGGACGAAAATTTCTCAGACCCACGTAAGGTCACGGCCAGAGCTGATGCGCTGTGGCACATGAAACAGGAAAATGAGTCCGCCATGAACCGATTGACTCATCCTCATGTGGGGCAGCAGAACTGATCCCACCCGAACCGAGCACAACCGCCCCCCACCAAATTAGCAGAGGCACTGAACGTTAGCTGGTGTCTTTATCAGCAACACCGATGGGCTCGAGCGTGAAGATGCAGCCAGCCCTGCTCATTTTCAGAAAATGCCCAGGCCAGCCGCCGCTCATGGACAAGGTGGCTGACCTCACCAATAGCCTCTTGAACATTACTGACAAGGCTAGTGGCCGGCACGGGTGCTGAACTCAGTGTCATCCCACCAATCGCCCTGAAGAGACGAACATACCCACAAGGTCCCACCCTCTGGGCGACAAAAAAGACTGCCATCAAGACCTTTGACACGCACAATGTCCAAAAACAACTCGGCAGAGAAAATTTCTAGTGGAATTTCATTCGAGCCACTGTGGACACATCACTTCCCGGCGCAGACTTTCGACGAGCACACAGCCTGCCTTTGGACGTGAAGGCCAAACGCTTGGTCCATTCCCAGACATCCCAATAGATATTTCTCCAGGAATGCTTTATGTTCTTGGCATTCTCCAGTTTATTTCTTTTTTTAAGGAGTGGGGGGGATGTTGGGAAGGTGGGTTGAGGGGGATGGGAGGATAATACCACATGTTTAATTTTTAAAAATAATTTACAGTTGAATGTAATACAATTATTATTTTGGTGAAAAATTGAGAAATAAAGTATTAAAAAAACCAAATTGCATTGTCTGCAAATCACCCAGAATGTGTGATGTGTGGCGGCTCACCACCAGGCAGGCGAACCATCCCCGCTTGTAAGCCACGCGGTGGGACAGCCGGCCAAAATGGCGCCATTGGGTGTGTTCCCTTCCTCCCAGCACGGGGCTCAGAAGCCCCGAGCTGGGGGACCACGTGATGCCCAGGTGACGTCAGCGCCCTCCAGCATGGTTTTCAGCCAGGTCCAGGATGGGAGTATAAGTACAGCTTAGCAGCCTGCAATAAACTAGTCTGCTCACTGAGCTCAAACTGTCTGGTTGTGTGTGTTCTTTCAGGAACAGTATAGCTGATGCTACAATTGGTGACCCTGATTGGATCAAACGTCTTTGAACCCATCATGAGTGAGCCTGGGGTGATCAGCGATTAAGCCGCGAAACTCCATGAATTCTGGGTTCAGGAGCTGGAGACTTGCGTCAGCCACGTGGAGGCTCAGTTTCGCCTCTGCCAGATTTCGTCCGACACAACCAAATTCTATCATGTGGTCGCTGCCCTGGACCTGGCCATCGGCAGACACGTGCTGCACCTTGCTCAGCACCCACCCGCCGAAGACAAATACGAGACCGTCAAGCAAGTGCTTACTGGATCCTTCGGACGATCCAGAACACCAGCATGCCGCTCAGATGCTACACCTCGGTGCCCTGAGGGACAGGTCCCCAATGGAGCTGATGGACGAGATGCTCACGCTCATGGGTGAACACACCAACTCCCCACTCTTCGAGTGCATTTTCCTCGACCATATGCCCGGGGACGTCCAGCTGCTGCTGGTCCAGGAGAGCTTCACTGACCTGAGGAAGGTCCGTCAGAAGGCCCAGGAGCTATGGCTCGCACGATTCCCAGAGGGCTCAGTGGTCCAGTAGGTCACGAGGCACAGACATGACCACGCCAAGCCTGCCCCGAGCGCTGCAGTAGAGCATTTGGCTCCTGCAGGGGTGCCCAAGAGCATAACCAAGGCCACAGCATCCGCTCCAGGCCTCTGCTTCTACCACCAGCGCTGGGGAGCCAAGGCTCGGAAGTGTCATCAGTCTGGCTCATTCCAGGGAAATGACCAGGCCGGCCAGGGTTAATGGCTGCGGGGGCTGGCCAAGAACACAGCCTCCTCTATCTGCGGGACTCAGTCAGCAGCTGGCAGTTCCTCGTTGACACTGGAGCCCAGATCAATGTCATCCTGGCCACGGCCGTCGAGTCCAGGAACTGGCCTTGTGGTCCTCCCCTCCGTGCAGCCAGATGTATGGAGACAAGACAGTCCACTTCCAGATCAGCCAACGAAATTTCACATGGAGGTTCACCGTCTTGTCCTTTCCAACTGCCATCCTGGGTGCAGACTTCCTCCTCGCACATGGGCTTCTGGTAGACATTCGAGGTAGGTGCCTGGTGGACGCCGTACCTTCCAGGCCGTTCGCCTCGACGCCTCCCGCTCGGAGCAACCACAGATGGCCACGATCAGCACACCCAGAGACTCGTTCCAGTGAATGCCGGAAGAGTTCACGACACTCATCAAGCCATAGTTCTCCGCTTCCTCACCGCACCGCGGGGTGTTCCACCACATCCCCACGCAGGGCCCACTGGTTCACGCCAAGGCTCGCCGGCTCCTGCCTGACAAGCTCAAGGAGGCGAAGGAGAAGTTTTGGCACCTGTTGGAACTCGGGATCATTCGGCGGTCTGAAAACCCATGGGCCTCGCCGCTCCACCTGGTCCTGAAAGCCTCCGGTGGCTGGCGTCCCTGCGGAGACTATCGACGACTCAATGAGGTAACAGTTCCTGACCGTTATCCCATCCCTCACATCCAAGACTTTGCGGCCAACCTGCATGGTGCGAGGGTTTTCTCCATGGTTGACCTGGTGCGTGGATATCACCAGATCCCGGTGCACCCTGAGGACATACCAAAGACAGCAATCATCTCCCCCTTTGGCTTGTTCGAATTCCTGTGCATGCCATTCGGGCTCGAGAATCCCGCTCAGACCTTCAAGCGCCTCATGGACTCTGTGGGCAGGGACTTGGATTTTGGCTTTATTTATTAGGACGACATTCTCGTCGCCAGCAAGGACCAGGCGCAACACAAGGCCCACCTTTGTGCCCTTTTCTACTGGCTGGCCGATTTCAGCCTTGCCATCAACCTGGCCAAGTGCTAGTTTGGGAAAGAGTCCATGCAGTTCCTGGGCCATACCATCACGGCCGAAGGAGCCACGCCCACCGCTGCAAAGGTCTCCGCTCTCAGGGAGTTACCATGTCCGGACAGCTTCAAGGAGCTGCAGGAGTTTGCGGGTATGGACTACTTTTACAACCGCTTCATCCCGGGATTTGATGGATGCAGCCGGTGCTGTATTAAAAATAAATATGTCTGATGATGTTAAAAATCCACTGGCTTATGTATCTCAGTCGTTGAATAAACACTCAAAAGATTTATTCTGCTGCTGGAAAATCATTTTTGTCCCTTGTATTAGCTCTGCAACATGTAGAAGAATGTGTTTGTGCTGCTATGGGATTAAGTATTGATCATAATTTTTGAGTAAGATTAAAAATAAGAATAGATGATGATTCAACTGGAGTTTAATTTTGCAAGAATAGGACTGAAGTATAAGACACTATAATGATATTAAGGGCCAGTGTCATTGAGGATTGCTTATTTAGATGTTGGATTTAGAGGTTTCTGCTATATTTGTTTCTATTCTATTGATTATGGCTGTGAAATCTATTAAGAAGAAATCAGAGATTGCAGTTTAAAATTTTGACCTTTCAGAAGTCTAAAAATTTCTCCATGGGAAGGAGGTGTAATGGAATTGTGTTAACCTTTCAAATAAATCTTCAAAGGCTTAACTTCTATCACACCACCAGACAGACAAAAAAAAGTATTAATTTGAATCCCACAATGAAAACATAAATCTGAATGACTAAAGTTAAATACAACTGATGTCAAAAAAATTATAATTCACCCAATTATATCGCACATTCATCCAATTTAATCCACCATCTTCACACATAGTAAGTAGTCCGTTCTTCTTGGGTTAATTCTAAAGAAGAATCTCCCATTTAATCTAAAGTTGGTTTAGCCATTTTCTGTTGTCACAAACATTTCTGAAATAGATCCCTTTTTTTGCCCCATTTACAATTTTCAATTTTAGTTAACTTGGGTATCTTCAATTCCCGCCCAAATCCACCTGTGACAGCACTTGCATGGAATGACACCCGTTTACCATGTCCCTCTGTTCAACCTCACTCCTCAGTGCCCGACCGTTCACAGTGTCTATCTTTTCTTGGTTTGCCCTTCAAAATGTGACACCTCACACTTGTCTTCATTAAATTCCATCTGACCTTTCTCCTTCTGGTCCAGATCCTTCTGCAAGCTTTCCTGGCTGTCCACAACTCCACCGTTCTTGGTGTCACCTGCAAACTTGCTAATCCAATTTACCACATTATTGTTCCAGCACCTATCCCTGAGGCACCGCTCTTGTCACAAACCTCCACAGAGGACATATGGATGGATGTTAAAATTCTCAAAGGTACATTAGTTAAAATGGTGTCAAATCACAAGGAACAGAAGTTGGCCATTCAGCCCACTGTGTCTGCTATCCCCTGATCTAAACAGTTCTCGCCTCTCATTCCAAGTTCTGGCTTTTTCCCCTGATCCCTTGATACCCTGACTCATTAAACATCTATTAATTCCGCCCCCCCCCCCCCACCACTTAAACTCTCTCAACAATCCAGCAACAAATTCCATGACCTTCTGGTGAAATAAATTTCTCATCTGCTTTAAATAGGTACCTTCCAATTCTAAGACAATGTCTTTTTATCCAAGGGAAACATTATTCACATCTACTGTCCAATCCTTTCAGCATTGGAAAGGTTTCTGAAATCTCCTCTCCTTCTTCTATACTCCAATGAAGAGTGGAGATATATCATCCTGGTAAATCTCTGCTCTCTCTCCAACATCAGCACATCCTTTTTAAGATAAACTTCGCAGTTCTCCAAATGAGGTCTCTCCCATGCCCCATCAACACCTCCCTACCCTAGAAACAAAAGCCAACATAGAATTTGCTTTCTTTTCCTGCCGATCCAACCTGGTGGTTACCCACTCACTATGTTTTCCTGAACGAGAACCCCCCAAGTCCCTTGACACTTGAAATAATTACATGTAATTTCTGTAACAAATTTGAAATTTTTGGAAAGATTTGGGAATCCTATTTATAAACTGTAGGAATTAAGTTGTAATCGCCCAACCTGAACCTTCTGACTCCTAAAATCAAGAAAATTTGTTAGATTTTATTTGATAGTTTTTTAGTAATTTTTCAATAAATACTTTCCAGATGTTATCTTTCTTTTCTATTGGGTTGTTGGGCAGGGGGAATTTAAAAAAAAATGCTATGTATTAATTTTTCATTATCTTTGAATGAGAAATTTATGTACGCATTTAATGCATGTGAAATTAAAATTTTCAAAGAGAAGCTTAACATAACGTAATACATTTTGCTTATTTTCAAGAGTTGTGGAGAGTGAGGAGGGTTTTCATGGAGTACAAAAGGATTTGGACTGTTTGGAAAGATGGCAGATGGAGTTTAATGTAGGTAAGTGTGAGGTGCTTTATGTTGGGAAGAATAACCAAGACGTATGCAGTGAAGGGGAGGGCATTGAGGAACAGAGGGACCTTGGAGGAATGGTTCAATAGACAATAGGAGCTGGAGTAGGCCCTTCGGCCTGTCGAGCCTTCAGTGACCGCCATTTTACAGATCATGGCTGATCACTACTATCAGTACCCCTTTCCAGCCTTATCCCCATAACCCTTAACTCCTTTGCCCACTAGAGTCTTATCTAACTCTCTTTTGAACATAATCAGTGAATCTGCCTCTACCACCCTCTGTGGCAGAGCATTCCACAGATTCACACTTCTCTGGGTAAAAAAATGTTTTCTCATCTCCGTCCTAAAGGGCCTACCCTGTATTCTTAAACTATGCCCTCTTGTCCTCGTCTCCCCCATCACTGGGAACAAGTAATCCGACTTCACCCTGTCCATCCCCCTGATAATTTTGTATACCTCAATCATGTCCCCCCTCATCCTTCTAAACTCCATCAGATACAAGTCCAGTTTTTCTAGCCTTTCAGCATATGTCAACCCCGCCATCGCTGGAACTAACCTTGTAAATCTGCGCTGCACACCCACTATAGCTAGTATGTCCTTCCTCAAAATTGGAGACCAGTAATGGGTGCAATATTCCAGGTGGGGTCTCACCAGGGCCCTGTACAACTGCAGAAGGGCGTCTCTGTTCCTATACTCCAATCCCCTCTTTATGAAAGCCAACATGCCATTTGCCTTCTTCACAGCTTTCTGAACGTGCATGTTAGCCTTCAGTGACCGGTGAACAAGTACACTCAGATCCTTTTGCTCCTCCCCACTCCCTACCCTGTCTCCATTTAAATAATACTCAGCTTTCCTATTATTGCCCCCAAAATGGATAACCTCACATTTGCTCACATTGAACGTCATCTTCCATTCAGCAGCCCACACCCCCAACCTGTACAAGTCCCTCTGCATTTTCCTGACATCCTCCTCACACCCCACACCGCCACGCAGTTCAGTGTCATCTGCAAATTTGCTCATGTTATTAATCCCCTCATCCAAATCATTTACATAAATTACAAACAACTGAGGACCCAATACCGATCCCTGCGGCACTCAACTCGTCACATCCTGCCATCCTGAAAAGGACCGGCTTACTCCAACCCTTTGTTTCCTATTTCTTAACCAATTTCCTATCCATGTCAGCACCTTACCTCCAATTCCATGCTCCCTGATCTTGCCCACTAGTCTCCCGTGCGGTACCTTATCAAAGGCCTTCTGGAAGTCCAAATACACCACATCCACTGGCTCTCCCAAGTCCACCCTCTTTGTCACATCCTCGAAAAATTCCAGAAGGTTAGTCAAGCATGACTTACCCTTAAGGAATCCATGCTGACTAGCCCTTATACTATTTCTGCCTAAGTGTTCTGGTATTACTCCTTTTATGATAGATTCCAATATCTTCCCCACCACTGACGTCAGGCTGACCGGTCTATGATTTCCCGTTTTCTCCCTCCCTCCCTTCTTAAAAATCGGCACCACATCAGCCACTCTCCAATCCTCAGGGACCTCCCCCGAATCTATGGAACTTTGGAAAATGTCGACCAGTGCCTCCACAATTTCCATAGCAACTTCTTTAAGCACCCTGTGATGCAGCCCATCAGGCCCTGGGGTTTTATCAGCCCTCAGTCCCAACAATTTACTCACAACCTCCTGCTTCTAGATCCGGATATCCATTAGATCCCCTACTTCCCCAGGAAAGTTCCCCAAGTCTCTTGATACCGCATGACCACTACCCCCTAACTGACCATAACCTCCTTGGTGAAGACCGATGCAAAGTATTTGTTAAATTCCTCAGCCATCTCCTTGTTTCCTGTAATAATTCCAGCCTTTTCCATTCTTAATGGACCAATTTTAGACCGAACCAATTTCTTCCTCTTCACATATTTAAAAAAGCTTTTGCTATCCTCCATGATATTATTTGCTAATTTCCTCTCATACTTCATTTTCCCCTCTCTTATGACTTTCTTAGTTACCCTCTGATGCTCTTTGAAGGTTTCCCAATCCTCTAGCTTCCCACTCCACTTCGCTATCTTATACTTACTCCCTTTGGATTTGATATTGCACTTGATTTCATTAGTTAGCCACGACTGCCATTTGCATCTCCTAGAGCCTTTCCTCCACTTTGGAATAAATTTGTCCTGAATCCTGTGGAAAATGTCCAAAAGCACCTGCCATTTTTCCCGAGTTGTCCTCCCAGCTAGTGTATCTTTCCATTTTATTTTGGCTAGCTCCTCCCTCATAGCTGCATAATCCCCTTTATTTAACTGCAGTACAGATGCTTCCGACTTCCTTTCTTTTTCCCTTTCTAATTGCAGCTCAAAAATAACCATACCATGGTCACTATTCCCTAATGGCTCCCCTACATCGAGGTCACTTATTAACTCTGCATCGCTGCACAGCACCAAGTCCAGAATCGACTTCCCCCTGGTAGGTTCCTCCACTAGCTGCTCCAAGAAAGTATCTCGTATGGGGTAGGACACGTAACAGCAGCATCGTATAATTCAAAAGCAAGAGGAGTAGCTATATTAATTAGTAAAAATGTGCCATTTAAAATAGAAGAGGAAATAATAGATCCAGCAGGGAGATATGTAATGATAAAATGTCAGATATATTCGGAGTTTTGGAATCTACTCAATGTATATTCACCTAACGAAGAAGATCAAAAGTTTATGCAAGATATCTTTTTGAAGGTAGCAGATACGCAAGGGAACATATTAATAGGAGAGGATTTCAACCTGAATTTGGATTCAAATATGGATAAAACTGGGGAAAAAAATTAACAGAAAGAACAAAGTAACCAAATTTATAATTAAATCAATGGAAGAAAGTATCTCGTAGACATTCAATAAACTCACTCTCTTGTGTTCCTGCCCCCGTCTGATTATCCCAGTCCACTTTCATGTTGAAGTCCCCCATAACTACCGTATTGCTACCACTTTGACATGCCACTCTTAATTCCTGATTTATACTGCTATCGATATCTGAGCTACTTTTCGGAGGCCTGTAAATGACCCCCATTATGGTCCTCATGCCTTTACAATTTCTTAATTCTATCAAAACAGACTCTACCCACCTGTTTCAATGTCTTTCCTTTCAAATGCCTGAATTTCATTTCTTACCAACAGAGCTACCCCACCCCCTCTTCCCAACTTTCTGTCTTTTCTATAGGACGTGTACCCGGGAACATTGATTTCCCAATCCTGCCGTTCCCGCAGCCATGTCTCTGTAACTCCGACATCTCCTGTCCAAGATGCAGATTGCAAGAGCTGTAAAGTGCTGCCACCGCCTGTTCACACCGAGTACTGCATGCATGAAGCTAGGGAGAGAGAGAGAGAGAGAGAGGTATAATACCACCACCTGGTGTCCGGACTCGCGAACTACAGGATACATGATTTTTATTTTTCATGGGAGTGTTGGAGTATGAGAGGAGACTTGATTAAGGTTAACAAAATAGAGCAAGATGGATAATATGGAGCTCCAATGAACAGGGAGGTCTCACCTGTGAAGGAGCAAGTGTGAGATCTCCCAGTTCATTCTTGCTCGGGCAGTGGTGGCCAATTGCAAGACAGCTCCAATTAGGGGAAGAGAATATGCTGTTTCAGGTCATGGGTTTGAAATGGTTTCCCCAGTTGTGCCATTCAGACTCAAGAGAGCAGATGCTTGCAGACAGGAAGGAAACCTAGTTTTATTGTGGAGAATTGTTTGTTTTTCGGGGTGAAGGTTGTTTGTGGTCTGAGATTCCTAAATACTTCACAATGGAAGCAGCAATTTTCCTTGTGCCTGATTGCTACATAGCGGGTAAAATGTCTCAAATCTATCGCTCAGCCAGGACTTTGGGTCATTGATTTGGAGAGAGAGTGATGGCTTGGCAATATTTATAGCATGGTGAGTCCAAAGCTCTCAAAGTGACAGTGTGGAAGGAGTTTGTCTGTTCTTTGTGTTTTCTGCCACCCTTGAGAACTTAAAAAGTGTCCGTGAATTGTGGTATTGGTGAGACACAAGCTTGTTTTGCCCTCTTTTTGTTCTGTATGTCTATAAAGTTTCAGTTTAGGGATAAAATGTCCAGACACTGTTCTGTTCAAAAGTCTAGTAACCAAATCAGATTCTCCCGAGTTCTTGTCATGGATATGTATCATGAAGCCTGTTTTGCAGCAGTCGTGTTGCATTAGAGGGGCACATACAATTTTCAAAAATAATGAGTTTGAAACCAGAAAAAGATCAGGTCGTGCCCAAAGGTTCATCTGTGCTGTTGAATTGAATTGATGCCCCCAGGTCCAGAATGTGCACTTCCACCCCATGGTCTTGAGCTTTCCAAATCGCCAATGAACTTACGGCCCCCTTGAGCTGTGGAGTGTGGGAGGAAATCCACACAGACACCGAGAGGATGTAGAAACTTCTTGCAGTCAGTGCTGACTTGATCCTGGGGTGACTCGTGCTGGAGAGGTGGGACTACTGTCCTGCCTTCACCTTGTGATGGCTGATTTTTGTCTGTTGGTGGATGGAGGTCTGACATGATATTCCCTTGGCCTTGAGGGAAAGAAGAGTAGAAATTGCAAGGGCTCTGACAGAAATATTTAAAACCTGTTTATCCACGGGTGAGGTGCCAGAGGAATGGATGTAATCTAATGTTCCCTTGTTTAAAAACGGCTTCAAAAGCAAACCAGGTGAGCCTGACAAAATAGGTAAATTATTGGAGGGTAATCAGAGAGTACCTCGAAAAGAATCTGTTCAAATAGCTGGCCTTGATCAACCATCGCATAGAATACAGGAGTCGGGCAGTGAGGTTGAGACTAGACAAGATGTTGGTGAGGCTCTTTTGTGAGTACTGTGTGCAGTTCTGGTCACCAAATGAGAGGAAAGCTATCAATAAAGTAAAGAGGGTGCAGAGAAGATTTACGTCAATGTTACCTGGATATCAGCAACTAGATTACAAAGAAAGATTGAGCAAATGAAGTCTTTATTCTTTGGATTGTAGATGGTTGAGAGGGGATTTGATCGAAGTCTTTAAAATTACTAGGAGGATAGAACGAGTTGATGTGGAGAGACTTTTTTCATTGCGGGGAGCAGGGATTGAAACAGGAGGTAAAAGTTTGGAAGTAACATGAGGGGGAACTTCTTTACTCAGAGTGGTGGCTGAGTGGAGTGAGCTTCCGGGAAAAGTAGTGGCGGCAGGGTCCATTTTGTCATTTCAGGGAAAATTGGAGGGGAGGGGAATGCAGAGAGGTGGTACGAGAGGAGAATATTTCGTTCAGTGTAGACAAGAAGGGCCAAATGACCTGTTTCTGTGCTGTAATTGTTATAGGGTTAAAATGTGTGGCAGTAACTTGGAAGTCCGATGCGTATTTGGGAATGGGTCGATAGCCACACTGAAATAGGCCGTTGTATCCCACTTGAAATAATTACATTGAATTCACGGAACAAATTTGAATTTCTCTTTTGAAGATTTGGGATGTGTATTTTCCAATTGTAGGAATTAAGTTGTAATCACCCAACACGAACTTTCTGACTCCTAAAACCAAGAAAAGCAAGATTTTATTTGAGAGTTTTGCTCAATTTTTATGAATACTATCTAGATGTTTCCTCTCTTTATTGTTTTCTATTGGGCAGCTGTGGGAGGGGTTACTTTTTAAGTCACTATGCATTAATTTTATCTTATATTCAAGTAAGAAATTTAGGTTTTTTCATGCATATGTTAAATTAAATGTAAAAATGTTACAAATAAGAAAAATGAAGAATTGTTTCAGGAACTGGTGATCTTCCACGAGTGCCATTAACCCCAGGCAGCAGGAATGTGTGAACGAAACACAAAACTGGCCAGAACAACTGAGGAAATACGGCTAAAAGTGCCCAAAAAGGTGCTGATGCCACCTTGATTTTAATGCAGGTGACACCGAGGAATGCGTTGGGGCAGAGATGGTACATGGACAGCCAATACGGACGTCTTGGGGAACAAAGCCCGCACCACCAGTCGGGATGGATAATGGTGGGTAATGAATTAGCAAATATTAGAGACACCGATAGAGAGCGACACACATACCCAGACAGACAGACAGACAGACACACACACACACACACACACACAGGCAGAAACAGAGAGAGACTCTGACAGCGAGAGAGAGACAGAGAGATACACACAGACGGAGACAGACACAGACAGACACACACAGACAGATGGACACACACAGTCGGAGAGAGAGATACACACAGACAGAGACAGGGAGACACACATAGAGACAGAGAGACACACACATGACACAGAGACAGACATACACACAGACAGACACAGAGAGACACACATAGAGACAGAGAGAGACACACACACGACACAGAGAGACAGATACACACACACACAGAGACACACACATACAGACACAGAGAGAGTCACACATTGAGACACAGAGGGAGAGACAGAGAGAGAGACACACACACAGACAGCGACACACACAGAGACACAGAGAGGGAAACACACAAAAACAGACAGAGAGAGAGACACAGAGAGAGAGAGAGACACACACACACACACAGACCCACACAGAGAGAGACACAGACAGAGAGAGAGACACAGACAGAGAGAGAGACACAGACAGAGAGAGAGACATGGACAGAGAGACACAGACAGAGAGACACAGACAGAGAGACACAAACAGAGAGACACAGACAGAGAGACACAGACAGAGAGACACAGACAGAGAGACACAAACAGAGAGACACAGACAGAGAGACACAGACAGAGAGACACAGACAGAGAGACACTGACACACGGACACAGACACACAGACACAGAGAGAGACACACACACAGAGAGAGACACACACACAGAGACAGAGACAGACACAGAGACACAGACAGAGAGAGACACACACACACATACCCAGACAGACAGACACACTCACACACAGACACAGAGAGACAGATATACAGACGCAGACACACAGAGAGACACATACAGACAGAGAGAGAGACACTGACAGCGAGAGAGAGACAGAGAGAGAGACACAGACAGAGAGAGACACAGCGAGAGAGTCACAGACATACACACAAAGAGACACACACAGACAGAGACAGACACAGAGACAAACACAGAGTGACACAAAGAGAGACACAGATAGAGAGACATAGACACAGACTGAGAGAGAGACACAGACAGAGAGAGAGACACACAGACAGACAGACACAGACAGGGAGAGAGAGAGACACAGAGAGATAGAGACACACACAGACTGACAGAGAGAGACCCCTTGGTTGTGCACTTAACTCCCTCATCTCTCCTGGCAGGATCTCATCACCTTTCCTACCCGTGGACCATGACATCTGTCTGCTCATCCTCCTTCCTGAGAATGGTGTGAACTCTACCCTAGAAACCCCACAGCAAAGAAAAGAGACCCTTCTGCCCTTCTCGTCCATGGTGAAATATCATTCTGCCAGTCTCATCGACCTGCACCCAGTCCCTAACCCTCCTGACTTCTCACATCCATGGATCTCTGCAATTGATTCTTAAAACGTAAGAGTTTGAATGTTAAATGGCAGACCATTGAGGAGTGTTGTCAAACAAAGGGATTGAGGAACTGTGGTACAGAACTGCCCGAAAGTGGAGTCCCTTGTAGAGATGGGGGGGTGGGGGGGAGTGAAGAAAGCTTCTGGTATTTTGGCCTTCAGAAATGAGAGGATTGAGTGCAGGAGGTGGGAGGCCACGAGGAAGTTGGACGAGGCATGGGTGAGGCCAACTTGGGAACGTTGTGTGCCGTTTGGGTGGCCGGAGGAGAGGAAGGATAGGAATGAGACAGCGCGTCGAGGAGAGGGACAAGAAGGTGGTCTGGCTTTCGGGGTTTGAGTTCCAGGGGAAGGTTGGACAGGCTGGGACTTTATTCCCTGGAGCGTAGAAGATTGAGGAAGATTTGAAAATTGTGAGGGGGGACGGATCGTGTCCATGGGGACAGGCTGTTTCCAAGGAGAGTGGGAGAGATTCAAAGAGGAGGACATGGATTGAGATTGAAGGGGGATTTTTTTCCCTCAGAGGAGGGTGGGAGCGTGGAATGAGCTTTGGGCCAAGGTGGTGGAGGTGGGATGGACTGGACTCTTGGGGGGGGGGGAGGGAAATGTGGGGCAGGTTCTGGTGTGGAAATGTGCAGCCTGAAGGGGAGATGGACTGGAGGCCCGAGGCAGCTCTCGGACCCTTCCCCAGTTGGACGAGGTTCTCAGGAGAGAGGGGGCTCCAAAGGGCTGGACCTCGAGCCCTGGGGCTCCATCCAGGGGCTCGGGTGGTGGAGAGGAGATCCCGTGGAGGGGTGGCCCAAGCTCTCGCGAGAGCGACCCCTGGTGGCTGCCATGTTGTTGATCTTTGCCGCGTTTGGAGGAGTTGGTGGCGAGCGGGAGGGGGAGAGAGGTTCATGTCGGTTCCTCACGGGCGGGAATCGGGGCATTTTGGGAGCGAGACCAGGGAGGACAGAGATTCCACGGGTCGCCCTTTGGGTCGGGGGCGGCCGGAGCTCGGAGGGGAACGGGCAGGGGGATGGTTGTGAGGTGGGGCCGGGGAACCGTGAGGGAGTTTGGGTCGGGGTGGCGTTAGGGTTTGTGGTAGTCGGGGACCCGCGAGGCTGAAGGGGGCGGTCGGGGTCCGTGAGGCTGTGGGGGGGGAGGGGGATCCGCGAGGCTGAGGGGGATCGGGGACCCGCGAGGCTGAGGAGGGTTGCGGCCCGCGAGGTTGAGTGGGGTCGTAGCCCGCTAGGCTGAGGGGCGTCGCGGCCCGCGAGTCTGAGGGGGGTCGGGGCCCACGAGGCTGAGGGGGGAACGCTCCAACGAGGCTGAGCGGTGTCGGGGCCCGCGAGGCAGACGGGTGTCGGGGCCCGCGAGGCAGAGGGGGGGTTGGGGCCCGCGAGGCGGATGAGGGAGAGGGACGGGGACCCAGAAAGGTGAGGGGGTCGGGGACCCAGAAGGGTGAGGGGGTCGGGGACCCAGGAGGGTGAGGGGGTCGGGGACCCAGAAGGGTGAGGGGGGTCGAGGACCCAGAAGGGTGAGGGGGACCCGCCAGAGGGGTGTGGGAGATCTGCCAGAGGAGTGAGGGACACGCAAGGCTGTGGGGGGCGGGAATCCTGCGAGACTGAGGGGGACGGGTATCCAGAAGTTTGAGGGACACGCAAGGCTGAGGTACTCGTGGAACCAGAAGGGTGAGGGGAATGAGGACCCAGAAGGGTAATGGTGATCAGGACACAGAAGGGTGAGGGTGATGACTCAGAAGGGTGAGGGTGATCAGGACCCAGAAGGGTGAGGGTGATCAGGACCCAGAAGGGTGAGGGTGATCAGGACCCAGAAGGGTGAGGGTGATCAGGACGCAGAAGGGTGAGGGTGATCAGGACCCAGAAAGGTGAGGGGGGACGGGGACCCAAAAAGCTGAGTGGGGACAGGGACCCAGAAGGCTGAGGGGGGACGGGGACCCAGAAGGCTGAGGGGGGACGGGGACCCAGAAGGCTGAGGGGGGACGGGGACCCAGAAGGCTGAGGGGGGACGGGGACCCAGAAGGCAGAGGGGGGACGGGGACCCAGAAGGCTGAGGGGGGACGGGGACCCAGAAGGCTGAGGGGGGACGGGGACCCAGAAGGCTGAGGGGGGACGGGGACCCAGAAGGCTGAGGGGGGACGGGGACCCAGAAGGCTGAGGGGGGACGGGGACCCAGAAGGCTGAGGGGGGACGGGGACCCAGAAGGCTGAGGGGGGACGGGGACCCAGAAGGCTGAGGGGGGACGGGGACCCAGAAGGCTGAGGGGGGACGGGGACCCAGAAGGCTGAGGGGGGACGGGGACCCAGAAGGCTGAGGGGGGACGGGGACCCAGAAGGCTGAGGGGGGACGGGGACCCAGAAGGCTGCTGGGGGACGGGGACCCAGAAGGCTGAGGGGGGACGGGGACCCAGAAGGCTGAGGGGGGACGGTGACCCAGAAGGCTGAGGGGGGACGGGGACCCAGAAGGCTGAGGGGGGACGGGGACGGGGACCCAGAAGGCTGAGGGGGGAAGGGGACGGGGACCCAGAAGGCTGAGGGGGGAAGGGGACGGGGACCCAGAAGGTTGAGGAGGTACGATGACCCAGAGGGCGGAGGGGGGACCGGGACGTGGACCCAGAAGGCTGAGGGCACCTGCGAGGCTGAAGGTGGGGGTGGGAACCCGCGTGGTTTGGGGGATCCGTATGGTTGAGGGGATCGGAGAACTGCGAGTGTGAGGGGGACCCGTGAGGTTGAGGGAATCCCGGCCCCATGGATGGGAATGAGCAGGAAGGTCTGCTGGTCAGTGGGACAAGAATATCAGTTCACCACAGACTGTAAGCTTTCAGCTCTGTAATGAGACGTCATTAACTATGACACCGACAGCCCAACCCTCTTTCTCCCAGTTTCACTGCAGACATTGGAAGACGGTCCTCTTTAAATTCTACAAATATGTTAATGGTAAGAGGAAAGCTAGAGACAAAATTGGTCCCTTAGAAAATCAGAGTGGAAAACTGTGTGTGGAACCTAGAGAAATGGGGGAGATATTGAACAGTTTCTTTTCTTCGGTATTCACTAAGGAGAAGGATGTTGGGAGATGTGGGATAAAAAAAGCAAATTGGGTAAATATGGGGAATATAGAGATTACAAAAGGTGTAGTTTTAAGGCTTTTGAAGAATATAAAGGTGGATAAGTCTCCGGGACCAGACGGGATCTTCCCCAGGACATTGAGAGAAGTGAAGGAGGAAATAGCAGAGGCTCTGGCGGTAATTTTTCAAATGTCATTAGATATGGGGATAGTGCCGGAGGATTGGCGCATTGCGCATGTGGTTCCGTTATTTAAAAAGGGTTCAAGGAGGAAGCCTGGCAACTATCGGCCTGTAAGTTTGACGTATGTGGTAGGTAAATTAATGGAGAAAATTCTTAGAGATAGTACTTATAAACATCTGGATAGACAGGGTCTGATCAGGAGCACTCAACATGGATTTGTGGGAGGAAGGTCATGTTTGACCAATCTGATTGAATTTTTTGAAGAGGTGACTAGGAATGTGGATGAGGGTAGCGCAGTGGATGTTGTCTATATGGACTTCAGTAAGGCCTTCGATAAGGTACCACATGGAAGGTTAGTTAGGAAGGTGCAGTCTTTAGGTATAAATTTTGAGATAGTCAAATGGATTGAACATTGGCTGAAAGAGAGAGGCCAGAGAGTGGTAGTGGATAATTGTCTGTCAGGTTGGAGGCCGGTGACCAGTGGTGTGCCTCAAGGATCTGTATTGGGCCCATTGTTGTTCGTTATATACATTAATGATCTAGATGATGGGGTGGTGAATTGGATTAGTAAATATGCAGACGATACTAAGATAGGTGGAATAGTGGATAATGAAGAAGGTTTTCAAGGATTGCAGAGGGATTTGGGCTGCTTAGAAAAGTGGGCTGAAAAATGGCAGATGGAATTTAATGCTGATAAGTGTGAGGTGCTTCATTTTGGTAAGAAGAATCAGAATAGGACATATGTGGTAAATGGGAGAGCATTGAGGAATACAGAAGAGCAGAAAGATTTAGGAGTGACGGTACATCGTTCCCTGAAGGTAGAAACTCACGTGAATAGGGTGGTGAAGAAGGCTTTTAGTATGCTGGCCTTTATCAATCATTGCATGGAATATAGGAGTTGGGAGGTGATGTTGAGATTGTATAAGACGTTGGTGCGGCCTAATTTGGAGTTCTGTGTGCAGTTCTGGTCGCCTAATTATAGGAAGGATATAAACAGAGTGGAGAGAGTGCAGAGAAGGTTTACCAGAATGTTGCCTGGGCTTAAGCATCTGGAGTATGGGGAGAGATTGGACAGATTGGGTCTTTATTCTTTGGAGCGTAGAAGGTTGAGAGGGGATTTGATAGAAGTATTTAAGATTATGAAAGGGATAGACAGAATGGATGTGGATAGACTATTTCCGTTAAGAGGAGGAAAGTTTAAAACAAGAGGACATGATTTAAGAATTAAGGGGCAGAGGTTTAGAGGTAACATGAGGGGGAACTTCTTTACTCAGAGAGTGGTAGCTGTGTGGAATGATCTTCCGGGAGAAATAGTGGCGGCGGAGTCAATTGTATTATTTAAGAAAAGGTTGGACAGGTATATGGATGAGAGGAAGATGGAGGGTTATGGGCATTGTGCAGGGAGGTGGGATTAGAAAGGGGTGTTTGGTTCGGTGCGGACTAGAAGGGCCTAATGGCCTGTTTCCGTGCTGTAATTGTTATGTTATGTTGTGTTATGTTAAAATAATTCAAATACCCCTGGGCGCGGACCCGCCGAAGCCACAGATTAGAATCTGCATCTCAGATGGTGAAGTCTTCAGATTTTTCTTTAAAATATTGTTTACATTGTAAAACCATTTGGAAAGTGCATTAACATATATTGCAATGTTCAATTCAAAAGGAAAAACTAGCACTAAGCAAGGTTAAAAAAAAACACACAGGAATCAAGTGCCATCATCTTGGAGATGGATTTCACAGTGACTAAGGACAAGATTTGTTCTTGTCTCTACCTGTGCACACACGAGGATGAGAGCAGTGTTTGAGATGCTCTAGCCAGAAAGAATTCCGATCCATATTCCCACGGTTTTATTCCTCGTATTTCAGATTGAAATAGCAGAGAATGAGAATCCAGGCAAAAGGACAGAAGCCCAGACCAAGCAACAATTTGAGCAGAAGGATTTAGTTCCACCGGTAGAGAGAGAGAGAGAGAGTGGAAGGATACTGTCAGAATGCCCATAGGATTTAACCTGTTTAAAAGCAGGTGGCACAAATCTGTGCAGAGGGGCACAATTTAAAGGCGATTGCAGATGTTTGATTGGGAAGCTGCAGGAATTCAGCCCATCAGAATGAAGTAAATGCAATATCCAGAGAGAGAAACCTTGGGCTTTTCTCTGGAGTGATGCAGGAAGCTCATAGAGTGTTGGATTTCAGGCAGAGCTTGGTGGAGGAGCAGGCAGTGCTGAGGAAACACAAGGCTGCTGAAGGACTTGTAGAAAGAGAACGTGCAGAAGGCTGCGGGTGCCTGGAGTGCATGGCCGGGCAGGATGGTGTGGTCTGGAATAATAGGGACCTTTAACATTTAGACAGGCACATTGATGCAAGAAAAATAGTGGGTTTACGGGTGTGAGGGGTGAAAGGTTCAGTTTGTAGTAGGTTTGATCAGTTGTCTTGTGACACCAATACCCCTGAGCAAAAATCTCTACAAAAGTATGGACACCGCCCAGGACATCTCAGGTAAAAACCTGCCACATTTGAGAACATTTGCAGGGAACGCTGCTGTCAGAGAGCAGCAGCAATCAAGGATCCACATCACCCGCTCTGTTCTCACTGCTCCCATCAGGAAAGAGGTATAGCCAGGTTCAGGAACAGCAGCTACCCCTTCATCACGAGACTCAACACACATTCAGGGACTCATTTAAAGACTCTCCCTTTTGCACTTTGAATTTTTTCTCTCTCTATTGCAGTTTGTTTTCATATCCACATTTTCAGAGATTACAAGTAGATGAGTCCAGTTGGGGAAACTTGGTTTTGGTATATATAATGGTTACATTCATCCCCTTTTATTGTTCATTTATATTAGTGTCTGGGCCCCTATGTGGTCCAGGTACAGCTGACAGACCTTTACCAAAGGGTCACGTTTATGTGATTTTTTTTTCCCGTAGGTAACAGCAGTTCATTTCCACAGCCCAGCGTGCTATCGGACATCCAGTTGATCGTGATACATCTTTTCGCGAAGGCCAGTGCTATTTTTATAAATGAGATTAGATATTTGGTCAAGTTGTCGCTTGTTTCCATGAAGATATTGCTCCTGGTCTCACGTGGAGGCCACTCCTGTGATCGTGGTTAATTTTTCTGTGCTTTCTTGCCAAAATGGCCTCACTTTCACGCACGACCACGTAGAAAAGTTTAATGAAGCTCATCATCCCATTGGCCTTCATTTTGGTTGAAGCACTGCATGCAGATTTTACAAAGTAGTCTGAAACCCTTTTTCCACGGGAATCCCAGTTCATTGGCCATGCAGTGTCTCAGGTTAGGAAGCCCTTGGTGCCATTTCCACTGGGACACAAGATTGCTTTTCCACTGAACACAACTCATCCCCGGGGAGCGGAGTGTTCTGCCTTCGACTGGAAACAGGTGATTCTCTGCTGTCTCTCTTCCACTGGTTTTACCATCAGGCCGACGTCGGCAAACGCCGAGGATATGAGTAGGGTTAGAGGTGGCGTGAAATGACATCGTTTGACACTGGCATTTGGACAGTGTCCCTTTTCCACTGGACCCTGTCCCAGTAAATTCCCGGGATTGGCCATGAGGGGCAGTACTTTTGAAGTTGAAACACTTTGCAGAGCAAAGTCTTAGAATTTAATTTCTTCAACTATGTACGCTATTCTGGCGCTCCATCCTGTAGGATGTAGATGGTTCCTTTCATAGCACCTGAATCAATTCCTGACTAATCACAGAGCACTTCTGGTGTAGGGATTGCTTCAAGTGGAATTTGAGTTTGAGAGCATTTTGAAAACCACAGGTCTAAGTTATAGGGAAAGGTTAAGCAAAATTTTTATTCTGCGGAGCATAAAAGGTTGAGGTTGGATTGGGTTGAGGTATTTAAAATTATTGGGGTTTAGATTTGACGTGGGTTGAGAGAAAGGGGCAGAAGTTTCGAGGAAATGTGAGGGGGGGACTTTCACTCAGAGTGGTGGGTGTGTGGAATGGACTTGCAGATGAAGTGGAGGAGGCAGGCTCAATATTAGCTCTTAAGGAGAAGTTGGATATGTATTTGGACAGGAAAGGAATGGAGGGTCAAGGGGCGAGTGTAGGTCAATGGGATTAGGTAGGACAAAGTGTTCGGCGTGGACTCGAAGGGCAAAGTTGGCCTATTTCGATGCTGTAATAGTTAGAGAGGTAAAACGTGTATGTGAACATTTTGGGTCCAGTGACCATAGATTAGTTTCCAATCAATTATGGATAAGAGTGGGGTCTGCTGCAACAGCACCACTCAATCAATGCACCGGACACAGTTAATCAGGAAAGATGTTTATTCAGACTTGTTCCTCTCTTAGGTCTCTTGCCCACGACCTTACCAGAGAGAGGGGGATCTTTTTCTCTTCTATCCATCAGTGACTGGTGTCATCCTCTGTTCTGCTAATATTTCAAAACAGCACTGAGCCCACGTTAAATGTTCCACTTGAAACTCAAACATGTTACAGACTAAACCAAGCCAGTCATCTTTGCTAAAATTAATGATGAGGGAGAAAATGAAGGGAATAGAAAGCAAGGGAGTAACAGGGAGAGGATGCAGAAAATAATGCAGGCTGAATGAGAGGGGAAAGAAATCAGGCTTCAGATGATTAAGGAAGACGAGGCGAAAGAAGGAGACCCTAGGACCCTGCCACCCTATGTTGAGAATGAGGACTCAAAAGATTCCTTGTGGGCAAGGCTATCTGCATGTGCTTCCCAGCAGCCACCGTGACCAGTCCTGCATCTCACTTGATTCAATAAAAGGTGGTTTCAGATTGGCTCTGACGTAAACAATTTGCTCATTTTCAAACCAACTTTCCTCCCTCCGTCATTGACGGCCGTGACACTGTGCACGAGTGAGGAAGATGGGGTGAAAGATCTTGAACTGAAAGTTACCTGCAGTAATTGGAAACCTGCCTTCCAGAGAGCTTCAATCATGTCAATGTTTCACCAGTTGTTGGACTTTACCAGCGATGAAACAGCGTCCCACTCCCACAGTGTTTCCTGTTACTAACTTGGACAGGAGTAAAAAAATGATTCACACAAAGAATTATAAACCAGGGGAAAGATATACTCTGAAAACAACAAGAAATGTTGTTCATATCCCACTGTGCTCCCGATAGAAGTCAAAATCCAATGGGCTTTATGAACTAAAACACAAATGGAACTTAACCCAAGATTATTCCCCCACCCCCCGTCATATTAAATGTTGGATCCTGTTGTGTGAAGAAGGAGTTGCCTGGAACGTTAGCCCATCCCAGAAAGCTCACCAGACTTGGACTGCAGATCAACACTTAAGGATGACCAGCCGCAGCTTAATTTAATGCAATGCTTATTCCCCCCCCCCAGCAAAAATCTTCAGCATTGCTTCATTGAAACTGGTCTAATTCCAAATAAGATCAGCAATGTCTTTTGGACCGAGTACAAAAGAGAGAGAGCTGAGGTACCTTCGAAACCCAGAACCAAATACATGCAACATTCAGTGGCAGCTCTCCTTGCATCTAATCAAGCACTTTTGAGCCACTATGAACTGTTCCCCAAGAGAATTCATCCAACCATCCATGAGTGCATTCCTGTCAACTCGAAAGCCGAGAGGGGATTTGGTAGAGTATTTAAAATTACAAGAAGGATGGATAGAGTTGATGTGGATAGGCAATTCCATTGCAAGTGGGAGAGATTGAAACAAGAGGTCTTGAGTTAAGAGGCAAAAGTTTTGAAGTAACGTGAGGGGGAACTTCTTGACTCAATGGTGGCTGAGTGGAGTGAGCTTCCGGGAGAAATAGTGAAAGCAGGGTCCATTTTGTCATTTAAGAGAAAATTGGAGGGGTGGGGAATGCAGAGAGGTGGTACTGGAGGAGAGTATTTAGTTCAGAGCAGACGAGAAGGGCCAAATGACCTGTTTCTGTGCTGTAATTGTTCTAGGGGTAAAATGTGTGGCAGTAACTTGGAAGCTCAACATGAACCTTCCGACTCCTAAAATCAAGAAATTTAAGATGTTAGATTTTATTTGAAAGGTTTGGTAAATTTTTAAAAATACTATCCAGATGTTTTTTTCTTTTTTTCTTTACATCAGGAAAAATTAAATGAAATGGTTCTTGCAGTCAAGAGCAAGAGAATACCTCCAATCCAGCCCTTGCCCACAAACACCCCCCACCCCCCCATTCTGGGATCAACCCATCAGCAGCGTCCACTTCAGAGACAAACCTCAGGCACAAACATCCCAAAACCATCATCCCAAGACAAGGGGTTAATTTTTTTTAATCACTATGCATTCATTTGATGTTATTTCAAATAAAAAATTAGTTTTTAATGCATATGTGAAATTAAATAATTTAAAAAAAATAAGATGAATGAAGAATTATTTCAGGAATTATCAATCATCCACTACTCCCATTAACCCCAGACACCAGTACTGAATGAAAAACTAAACTGGCCAGATTGACTGAGTAAACACAGCTAAAATTGGCCAAAAGGTGCTGATGCCATCATTGATTTAAATGCAAGAGACACTGAGGACTGCATTGGGACAGAGATGGTCCATGGACAGCCAATACGGATGCCTTGGGGAACAAAGCCCGCACTGCCAGTTGGGATGAATTAGATTATGACATAAGCAAATATTAGATACCCCCCCCCCCACAGAGAGACCCAGCCTTGATTTTCATTTTTTATATTGATAGAGAGATCCCAGACATCACCAAATGTACCGAGACCCCACCGCATGTTATCAGTTAAAGGCAACGTATTCCTCTCTAATGGAACTTTTACTACCTCTATTACAGGAAACATCCTCCCTGCCTCATTTGCCATTGGAACGTTAGGCCCGCTTGTCGTCACAAGGCCAGAAAACGCTTGAGTCAGAATACTGATCATCGTTTGAGGAGTGACGAAGGAATTTGTGAGCACGATAAGAATCCTGTTTCACTCTGGTCTGAGATTGGATGGTGAGTCCTCAGCTACACATCCCTGCAACACACTCTCCTTCGCCAACAACTGCCTCACACTCCTATTCACCCCACCAGCTCTGTGCATTCCCCCTCATTCACCTGCGATTTTCCCCCCCACAAACCCCTGTTAACCTGCCACCTCCACTGAAGAGTGGGTGAACACACAAACCCCTTACAGACGGGGCCAGATTTGATCCAGAGTCATTGACTTAACAGGACCATAACACCACCTGTGGCATAAATATTCCCAAACCAATGCTCTAGGGCACTGGGAGAGCAAACAGCTCAAATTCTGCATTTGAGAAGTTTGAACTGCTGCACAACCATCAGGATCAAAGAAAACCCTAGTTTGCTTAGTTTTCAGCTGTCATAGACCACAAAAGGCTTCCAAACCAAAATTCAAAAGACAAGCCCCACAAACAAACAAATCTCTCATAAAGCTCTAACACTCCCCTATCTAGAGGTATCATCTCCTCAAACATCTCAATGCCACAGGTGAGAAAACTGTTTTAACTCCCACTCCAAATTAAAAAGGTGCTATTCCCTTAATTGCAGCTCTCTTGAAGGGCGGAGATGGGCCTTGTTTAAAGGGCCAGCCACAATTTACTGAGATATTTCACACCTGAATTAATTGTCCTCCTGATTCCAGCTCAGGGTTTAAAACAGGAGAGTTTCCCCACTCTAGTCACTTGCAGGTTTCAGGCAGAGATGAGGTGATGCTGCCATCAGTGGAAGGTAGGAAGCCTGGTTTTACTGTGGCTGCTTTTTCTGGGGTGGTTCTTTGAGTTGTTGGGGTGAAAGGAATCCGGTGTTTGTGGGTAGTTTGCAAACTGGTGTTCCATGTGGTTCGTGGGTATTGAGCCAGAGAAATGTGTTGCTTTAATGTGTGTGGTTTACGGTGCCTGCAACTTTAGCTCTTGTCTTGGGATGATGGTTTTGGGATGTTTGTGCCTGAGGTTTGGCTCTGAAGTTGTCGGACTCTGGCTTTCCTTTACTCTTAATTTAGTCTGTATGTGGTCTGAGTCCAGCGTGTTCTTTGAATGAAGTGATAGGAGAAGGTATTCGGTTCAACAGTCAATTTATTACCCAGCACAAGAATAAAACTTAACAGAGCTCTGGGTCAGTCGTTAGTTCATAGGTCACCTGCACAGTGAGCTATTCCCCAAGACTGACCCCTATTGTCCAGTTGGCTCAGTTTATATAGATCAACCTTATCATACAGAACAAAAGTTGGCTTCCTTTGCTAGATCTTTTTGCATAAGGGTTATCACAAGTCATCTCCTGTTTTGCAGATATCTGGGGTGTAGCGCTCCCATCTTAATCCTCCAGGCCAGACTATCCTGTTGTTTTGATCAGAAATTAATTCATCACCAGATATTTCTAATCACCTTTCTGTTCCTGTCTGGCCAATTTCTGCTGTTCTCTTTAACACCTCCTCATGCCTTAATCTTCCTCCTAGACTGGTTTTCCATTCCCTTGGTTTTTTGCAGGCCATTCTTTGTTCTGGTCTGGCCTGTGTCTCCTGTGCTACTCACCACCTCCTTCAGTTGGAGCTTTCCTCCTAAATCGTTTTATGAATTTCCTCTCCCTGTATTTGGGAGCAGACAATTTTGCTCAGCCAACTTCGCTCCATGCTGTGATTGCCACTTAATCACATTCCTCTTTTTCCCTGAACCATGCAGTACATATCAACTTATTAATTAATCATTTCTTTAATAATGTTTTAACCCCTAGATTCCAACAAAGTGTAGGCTGCTGATGGTTTGATCCCAGTATTGGGGTGGGGAGGGGGGCGGGGGGTGTTATTTGTGGGCAAGGGCTGTGTTGGAGGCTGCAGGGAATTCTTTTGCTCTTGACTGTAAGAAGCATTTCATTTAATTTTTGCTGATGTAACCATCTTACCTTACGTGTGTGTAATATTGCAGGACAGTCAGTCGAATTTTGACCTTGGCATGTTTAACAGAAAATGACAGTGACCCAGGTTCAAATCTGTCCCTTGTGTCAGGATTTTCCCCCCATCACCTTTTACAAAATGGCAAGGTGAACAGGGGCATTTGTGTGGGTCAGGGTTTTTTTTTAAATTAATTTTTAAGAGTTAGTTATATTCTTGTTAATTTTACAAGAATATAATTCAAATCCCGATACATGTGGTTGATTAATACAAATTGAGATCTACCCAGACCCACCCTCTCCACATCCCATATGAGGGACCAGAGATCTTCAACAGATGTTTTATTTAACCATAATATTGTGAATATTTCAAAACTTCACTTCAACCCACCTTTAGGAAATGTGGGCTCCAAAGATAGAATGTTCATCTCGTGAACGATACATTATTTTCCTGTGGTGAACAGTTCCGAACCTCAGCCAGTTTGCAAGATATGGCCACGCACTTTCTAGCTGTACAATTTGCAGCAATTTAAACCTGGTAAATATTCAGTTTTAATTTAAATTTAATTCCTTAACATCTCTTTCTCATGGATCCTGTGGGAATTTTTAAAAAAATACTTATTTCAACCAAGCTGCCCAACTTTAGGACATTGCCAAGTCAAATGCAGAAAAGTACAAATGACTTGTTAACATTTGAAACAAATCCGATTCCATGTATTTTCTTTTGAGGTGTCTGGTGAATAAAATTGTATTGAACCAGTCTATCTCATTTATAACGATCAGTCCATTTTCTATGTTCAAATCTCCATCCCATCTTTGCCTCAGTTTATGAATTCCTAATTTCTCAGCTTTTGCAGTCATTTCTACATTACTGAATAAATTTATATTCCCATGACCTGTTTCAGATGGTCAGGGCTTGTTATGACCTGTTACTGTTCTATCTGCCACTGTATTTTACATTTTGCATATCCTCTTCCTAAAGACAAGGAAAGGACTTCTTGTTGGTCATCTAATCTCATGTACCAGTTAGGGTTAGGGAACACAAAAAAATCAACAGGAGTCTGGAAGAGTTGCTCACAGTTCTCGTTAGTAATCATTCTCTGCCTGCCTGATTTCTGGTTTCCAATTTACCCAAATGTCTGAATTTCATAGCAGTCTTAAATTCTTCACTTCAAAGCAGAAACAATGCCATTCAGGGTCTGAGTGGTGCTGGGGGCTTATTGCAGCCTTTGGATCAGGTCTAACAATTTGCACCATTGTTTTGCAGATCAGGCAGGCATTTGGATATGTATGGCTCAGTAGAGGAGGTGAGAATTGATCCCTGTCTGGAATGTGCTTTTTAACTCTCTTTCCCAGCTTTCTGGCAAAGTCTGTGTGATGGTTTCTTCATCATAATTCCCAGAACAAGATATTCTACAGCTAATATTCCACACACTTCACCAAATGGGGGTAGTTGTGTGAAAAAGAAGTTCCTGTCTGTGTGGATGGACAGTTTAAGGGTGAAAAAATGACCTGATGTCCACATATAGTAACTCAACCAAATTCTGTAAGGACTCAAATGCTGGAGAAGCTCATCTGATCAAGCAGTGAACCTTTATAGAGTGCAGATATTCGTAGCCCTGTTAAAAGGCTCAAGCCTGAAACACTGGTTGTGTATCTTTTTTTAAACTTTATTTATGAACATATAAAATACATAGTAAACAAAATAAACCAACCTCCCAAAAAAAACTATATTCCATCCCCCCAACCCATAATTACCCCCCCCCCAAACTCCCTTGACTGAGGGAGAGAAAAATCATATCAATTCGTTGCGGCAGAATGAAAACACCAAACCTAATTTTCCACGTCATCACAATGCATTTACTGGCCAATGCTAATACTGTGAGAGATGGGAAAATTGACCTAAAATTATGAACATGGAAGAAACTAAAGTTCATCAGTAAAATGGCTGAAACCAGTTCAAACAGGATAAGTTTGGGGCTTAGGATGCAGGAAAGCAGAGTCAGCACGATTAACATAAGAATCTTCTATCCTTTGTGACAAGACCATAGGACTAAGATAAGGAATGGTAAGGTACAATAGAATGTAGGAAGTTGAGGTAGTCTGGATCAGATAAGGGTCTCCTAGCCCTGGACAGAAGTACCAAGTCATACATTTCTAATTAGCTAACCATACACAGATTTATACATATGAAATTAGCCAACCCTAGATAGAATGAGTCAACTCTGCATATCAAGAGACTGTAGCCCAGAGAATCAGGAAGGTGTGAATAAGGACAATGACATGAAGGGACACCGACAGGATAACCCCCCCTGGTTCTCCAAGTATACTGAAATTGCACGTAGGCAGGCAGGATTGCCTAATGCCAAACCTCTCCAGCAGGAGGCAGAAGAATGTAAGGGGGAGGGTATTCCTACACTGAAATCAACTGTATAAAAGTTGGGTGAGCCCCAGTATGTGTGTGTATTCCCAGGGTAAGGGGAAGCACCCAACTTTGCATTGTTGTAGTAATAAATGTTCTTTGTTCTCAATTTTTGTCTCGAGCAATTTCTTTAAAGGTACTTTAATTCCTAACAAATGGGGGCTCGTCCGGGATCACACTCCCTCCACTGACAGAGTACCCCGACGACGAGAGTAGGTGCACCCTGGCTGATTCAGCTGGACTCACGGGCGACGGGTGGCTGGTCAGTGGAAGAAGCGAGTGATATCCGAGAAGAGGCATTGAGAACAAACGGCGGAAGGACGCGCGCTAGAGCAGTACTGCCAGAACTCGGTAAGAGTATTTTACTTGTTCCTAAGTATGGGAATAGCGGGCAGTAGAGATGAGAGTCCTGACACAGGACGTGACCACCAGATAGCTACGTACAGCCCGCTTGGGATGATGTTATCTGAGTGGGGCACAGGAAAGACCCGCGGTAAAGACAAACTAGCGGGCAGTAGAGATGAGAGTCCTGACACAGGACGTGACCACCAGATAGCTACGTACAGCCCGCTTGGGATGATGTTATCTGAGTGGGGCACAGGAAAGACCCGCGGTAAAGACAAACTGACGACGGTCAGATATTGTTGTAATGAATGGGTGGGATACCCGGTTAAAGGGAGCTCCGTGTACTGGCCAAAATTCGGATCCGAGGATGAATGGATGTGTGAAGTTTGAACTTATGGCTCTATCAAAACCAGCCAGACAATGTTGAGAGCAGGGAATATGCAGCCTGCTGGCTCAAGGGATCCATTGAACAGCTGGTTTTGAATGAGAAAGAATTCAGGAATAAGAGAGAGGAGGAACCTCTTGTCCCTGAACCACAGGGTTGGGATGTGTTACATTCCCTCCCTCCACCTTATGTTCCTCCTATGCCGGCTCCTATCTTTCCTTCCCCTCCTATTGCCTACCCTTCTGCACCTTCCCCACCTCCCCCACCACTAGAGAAGAGAGAAGAGAGCAGGAGTGGTATGATAACTTGCTCACAAAGCACTCGATTACCACCTCTGTTGGCAGGAGAGAGAGGTAACTTTAATTCAGAACAGCGTGAGACTCTTCAGGAAGAAAGGGCAGAACCCTTTGATTCATTTCCCAGGGAGCAGGAACCCAGACCTAATAAGCCAGAAACCAATTGGATGAGACCACTGCGGGAAGTTCCCATGAGAGAGGGTCTCGGTTTCGTAAATGTGCCCCTGACCAGTACTGAAGTGTGTAACTTTAAGAAAGAACTGACCTCCCTGATAGAAGATCCCCAGGGATGTGCCGAACAGTTAGACCAATTTTTGGGACCAAATATATATACAATATGGGGGTCTCGACATAGAATCCCCAGCAGGGGAACAATTGGTACTAACAGGTTTTGTTACCAACTCAGCCCCAGACATTAAGAGAAAATTACAAAAGACAGAAAATTGGCATGAGCAGGGAATAACCCAGCTTCTACAGATCACACAAAAAGCATTTGTCCAGACATCTGAGGATAAGCAGAAAGCAAAGGCTAACATTTTGATGCAAGCAGTTAAAGTAATAGTAGATGAGTAACATGGAAAAGGCAGGGACTGTGTGCCAGCTCCTGAATGTTGGGAGAAGTGCAGGGAGTGGGAGAGTAGAGACCAGAGATAATTTCATAAATCACGACTTCCCACTTCAGTCACTGACCAATATTGATTAAAATTCATGCTAAAAATTAAATGTCATAAATGATCGTTTTTCAATACTGTAGAATTAGCGAATTTAACTACCAATTAATTCCAATTTATGAAATAAATTGTATTTAAATGTGATTTTGCACAGGGAGTACCTGAGAGTTGAGTGATGTTATAACATTTGCAGGGAGAAATGTTTGCGCAAATAGGGTGAGTTCTATACATCTTAACTTTAAGTGTATGTGAGATAAAGAAAGGATCTGATGTGTAAAGTGGCTGGATCAGCCAGTTGAAGCAGGAGTGTGCATGTCCCTTTAAGTGCACTGTGGCACTTGAAATTGAGGCTTCAGGCTCTTGTCTTGCAGTTAGAGATATGGAGCCCTATCAACACATTTAATACATTTCTTCTACACATTCAGCAGTCAAGGTCCGTGAGTTTAAAGATCACCCACCTCTGGAGAATAAAGATACCTCTGGGGATTCCTATAAGTTTAATCATTCATTTCTCTGGTGCATTTTCCTCTGGAGTGAAATTAATGCCTCAGCACAATTTCTCTGTATTGCCGCTGTTATTTAATTCATGATAACTTTCCCCATTCATCAGGTTTATATTTAAATCCGGTAGTGCGGAAGTTACATTGTAAATAATCACGGAGGTAAACCCTGCGCAACTGGATTCAACTTAATGGGGAAATAAACCTGCGAACTGGTCTATGGTGCTGTGTGAGTATTGCAATAGGTGGAATATGATTTAAATTGGTGGCATCGTTCAGAACAATTGGGCGCATAGGAATAAGAATATCATTAAGAACTCACAGATCTTGTACCAGATGCTATTCAGTACATCTTGACTTAAGGACTGGAGAAATTGGCATGTTAGAATGAGATTGGCATGGTACCAATATTTCTTGATTCAATAATGACTCCACAAGCTCCAGGATTCATGCAGCAGAACTTTTAAGTGGAATATAATAGAAACTAGCCTGTACTTAAATTATTGTGTGTGCAATCCTCATAAGAACATCTTTTAACTTTTTTTTGGTGCCTGTTTTACAGACTGTTTTAAATAAGGCCAGCTCCTGTGAGCTGTGGCACAAGGCATTTTACTTAAGGCAGAACTAAAGGTTGAATATGTTTCAAGTTCTCTTGCAGGGGCTCTTGTGCTGCAATGTCTGTTATGTACTCACTCTAACAAATTGGAGGGTTGTGCCCCATACAGACAAGCAGCTCCAACTGCATTTTAATAAGGTCTAACATATTCAAAACCCATGCAAATATGGTTTGTGTTTCATTTTACAATTTTTACACTAACACAAAGGAAAGTCAGATTGTTATTCATTTTATTAAAATCTAGTGATTGGTTATATGTAAAAGCATGGCAAGAGGATCAACTAAAACCTGCCTGGGATGGTCCCTTCTGTGTACTTTTAATTACAGACACAGCAGTAAGAACAAGAGAGAAAGGCTGGACCCACATTCAAAGAATTAATGACAAAGTGCCATAATGTTACAATTTTATTCGTTTTTTTAGTGGTTTATTCAGTTTTGTGTATTTTATTGCTGTTTTCAATGAGCTTTACATTTATCGTGGTTTATTCAGTTTTGTGTATTTTATTGCTGTTTTCAATGAGCTTTACATTTACCGTGGTTTATTCAGTTTTGTGTATTTTATTGCTGTTTTCAATGAGCTTTACATTTATCGTGGTTTATTCAGTTTTGTGTATTTTATTGCTGTTTTCAATGAGCTTTACATTTATCGTGGTTTATTCAGTTTTGTGTATTTTATTGCTGTTTTCAATGAGCTTTACATTTATCGTGGTTTATTCAGTTTTTGTGCATTTTATTGCTGTTTTCAATGAGCTTTACATTTATTGTGGTTTTATTCAGTTCTTCTTGCATTTTATTGCAGTTTTCAATGAGCTTTACATTTATTGTGGTTTTATTCAGTTCTTGCATTTTATTGCAGTTTTCAATGAGCTTTACATTTTTTGTGTTTTATTCAGTTCTTATTGTATTTTAATGAGCTTACATGTATTCTTCATTGTTGTTTACTAATTTCTTTGGAATATTGTTCGTTAATGTTTTAAGCCCCCCTGGAATAGGGGCAGCAGAGGTTACAATTCAGCTCCTTTAGAATGTAGACAGGGCATAGATTTAATGTATAGTCATAATGGGATATAAGGGATCCCAATACGGACCAGGGGAATTAAACAGCTTTAGTGGAGTACTCTCGATGTTTTAAGTACTTCTGGAGAAGGGGTAGCAGAGGTTACAGATTGTACTGTTTTACAGGCTAGAGAGGGCATAGAGGCAAGGTATTTAGAATACGGATCAGGGAAACACAGTGGGGATAGGCAGTCACACAGTGAGGCACCTGTGTACACAGACTAACCGCAAAACAAACAATGTACATTTCACACAAAGGGGGAAACTAACAAGCTAACCGCAAAACAAACAGACACTTCACACAACCACGAGACACATAATCCCCCACCTGGCTCTCTCTCTCTGATCATCCCTGAAGGGGAACACCTGTTTTCAGGGAGCTGCTGCTCATCTGGTGCTTATATAACGTGGAAAGGAGCGAAGTAGAGTGCAGGGTGTCAAAATCCTCACAAAGGACATTGGATTGTACATGTAGCAGAGAGAGAGAGAGAGTTGACACATATGCTAATGTTAGCAGACAAGCTGCAACACACAGTTAAATCACAAGAAACAATCCCCCCCCAGCTTGGTCTCTTTTCATCACCCCATGAAAGGGAGCACCAGTTTCCAACAACGTGAGCTGCTTGACACTTTAATATCAGGCTCCAAACAGCCTTCGGAGATCGGTGGCCCTAGGGTTCGGGGCTGAAGGGGACATCAGATACTAGCCACAATCAAACAGAACCGCCTGACTACTGCTACTCGTTCGCTGCTGAAGGCAGCGCTTCTCATAGACTGCGACTCGTTCGCTGCTGAAGGCAGCGCTTCTCACAGACTTCGTCGGGACAACACTTACAAAGGTCGTGTGCTTCAAAGACACTGCTTCAATATTTCAACGTATGGGATGGACTAGACTTTTTACTGAGAACTGGAGCCTGATACTCCAAACCCTAATAAGCAGCTGGACTCACTCCCCTGACCTTCATGGTGCTCCCCTACCTAAAGACTTTACACAGACATTACAATTCGGTTATTGACCAGCTGGGTAAAACTACACCTTACACTTGAAAGATCAGTGTTACTGATCTAAAAGAAAAGTGAGGAAAGTGGGGGGGGGGGGGGGGGGGGATCAGTCACACTGACACTAGTAACCAAAGATCAGTAACACTGATCATGGTGAAAGATCAGTATTACTGATCTAAAAGAAAAGTGAGGATTGTGAGAGATGGGAAAATTGACCTAAAATTATGAACATGGAAGAAACTAAAGTTCATCAGTAAAATGGCTGAAACCAGTTCAAACAGGATAAGTTTGGGGCTTAGGATGCAGGAAAGCAGAGTCAGCACGATTAACATAAGAATCTTCTATCCTTTGTGACAAGACCATAGGACTAAGATAAGGAATGGTAAGGTACAATAGAATGTAGGAAGTTGAGGTAGTCTGGATCAGATAAGGGTCTCCTAGCCCTGGACAGAAGTACCAAGTCATACATTTCTAATTAGCTAACCATACACAGATTTATACATATGAAATTAGCCAACCCTAGATAGAATGAGTCAACTCTGCATATCAAGAGACTGTAGCCCAGAGAATCAGGAAGGTGTGAATAAGGACAATGACATGAAGGGACACCGACAGGATAACCCCCCCTGGTTCTCCAAGTATACTGAAATTGCACGTAGGCAGGCAGGATTGCCTAATGCCAAACCTCTCCAGCAGGAGGCAGAAGAATGTAAGGGGGAGGGTATTCCTACACTGAAATCAACTGTATAAAAGTTGGGTGAGCCCCAGTATGTGTGTGTATTCCCAGGGTAAGGGGAAGCACCCAACTTTGCATTGTTGTAGTAATAAATGTTCTTTGTTCTCAATTTTTGTCTCGAGCAATTTCTTTAAAGGTACTTTAATTCCTAACAATACTAACTGAATAAACTCAATTTGAGGTTTATCCATTCTTAATCCCGTTGTTCAAGTTGTAATATACCGCATTAGAAAAAGCAGTGGATCGAACATAAAAAGAGTTTCTTTAAAGTAGTTTCAAATAAATCCTCAAAGGCTTAACTTTATCACACAACCAGACAGACAAAAAAAAGTATTAATTTGAATCCCACAATGAAAACATTAGTCTGAATTACTAAATCCTTATCTTTTTTTTCCTGGAGTTAAATACAACTGATGTAAAAAAAAAAATAAAAAAATTATAATTCACCCAATTATATCGCACATTCATCAATTTAATCCACCATCTTCACACATAGTAAGTAGTCCGTTCTTCTTGGGTTAATTCTAAAGAAGAATCTCCCATTTAATCTAAAGTTGGTTTAGCCATTTTCTGTTGTCACAAACATTTCTGAAATAGATCCCTTTTTTTGCCCCATTTACAATTTTCAATTTTAGTTAACTTGGGTATCTTCAATTCCCGCCCAAATCCACCTGTGACAGCACTTGCATGGAATGACACCCGTTTACCATGTCGCTCTGTTCAACCTCACTCCTCAGTGCCCGACCGTTCACCGTGTCTATCTTTTCTTGGTTTGCCCTTCAAAATGTGACACCTCACACTTGTCTGCATTAAATTCCATCTGCCCTTTCTCCAGCTGGTCCAGATCCTTCTGCAAGCTTTCCTGGCTGTCCACAACTCCACCGTTCTTGGTGTCACCTGCAAACTTGCTAATCCAATTCACCACATTATTGTTCCAGCACCTATCCCTGAGGCACAGCTCTCGTCACAGGCCTCCACAGAGGATATATGGATGGATGTTAAAATTCTCAAATGTACATTAGTTAAAATGGTGTCAAATTACAAGGAACAGAAGTTGGCCATTCAGCCCACTGTGTCTGCTATCCCCTGATCTAAACTGTTCTCGCCTCTCATTCCAAGTTCTGGCTTTTTCCCCTGATCCCTTGATACCCTGACTCATTAAACATCTATTAATTCCGCCACCCCCCCCCCCCCCCCCACTTAAACTCCCTCAACAGTCCAGCAACAAATTCCATGACCTTCTGGTGAAATAAATTTCTCATCTGCTTTAAATAGGTATCTTCTAATTCTAAGACAATGTCTTTTTATCCAAGGGAAACATTATTCACATCTACTGTCCAATCCTTTCAGCATTGGAAAGGTTTCTGAGATCTCCTCTCCTTCTTCTATACTCCAATGAAGAGTGGAGATATATCATCCTGGTAAATCTCTGCTCTCTCTCCAACATCAGCACATCCTTTTTAAGATAAACTTCGCAGTTCTCCAAATGAGGTCTCTCCCATGCCCCATCAACACCTCCCTACCCTTGAAACAAAGGCCAACATAGAATTTGCTTTCTTTTCCTGCCGATCCAACCTGGTGGTTACCCACTCACTATGTTTTCCTGAACGAGAACCCCCCCCCCCCAAGTCCCTTGACACTTGAAATAATTACATGTAATTTCTGTAACAAATTTGAAATTTTTGGAAAGATTTGGGAATCCTATTTATAAACTGTAGGAATTAAGTTGTAATCGCCCAACCTGAACCTTCTGACTCCTAAAATCAAGAAAATTTGTTAGATTTTATTTGATAGCTTTTTAGTAATGTTTTTATAAATACTTTCCAGATGTTATCTTTCTTTTCTATTGGGTTGTTGGGCAGGGGGAATTTAAAAAAAAATACTATGTATTAATTTTTCATTATCTTTGAATGAGAAATTTATGTACGCATTTAATGCATGTGAAATTAAAATTTTCAAAGAGAAGCTTAACTTAACGTAATACATTTTGCTTATTTTCAAGAGTTGTGGAGAGTGAGGAGGCTTTTCATGGACTACAAAAGGATTTGGACTGTTTGGAAAGATGGCAGATGGAGTTTAATGTAGGTAAGTGTGAGGTGCTTTATTTTGGGAAGAATAACCAAGACGTATGCAGTGAAGGGGAAGGCATTGAGGAACAGAGGGACCTTGGAGGAATGGTTCAAAAGACAATAGGAGCAGGAGTAGGCCCTTCGGCCTGTCGAGCCAGCACCAGCATTTTACAGATCATGGCTGATCACTACTATCAGTACCCCTTTCCAGCCTTATCCCCATAACCCTTAACTCCTTTGCCCACTAGAGTCTTATCTAATCTCTTTTGAACATAATCAGCGAATCTGCCTCGACCACCCTCAGTGGCAGAGCATTCCACAGATTCACACTTCTCTGGGTAAAAAAATGTTTTCTCATCTCCGTCCTAAAGGGCCTACCCTGTATTCTTAAACTATGCCCTCTAGTCCTCGTCTTCCCCATCACTGGGAACAAGTAATCCGACTTCACCCTGTCCATCCCCCTGATAATTTTGTATACCTCAATCATGTCCCCCCTCATCCTTCTAAACTCCATCGGATACAAGTCCAGTTTTTCTAGCCTTTCAGCATATGTCAACCCCGCCATCGCTGGAACTAACCTTGTAAATCTGCGCTGCACACCCACTATAGCTAGTATGTCCTTCCTCAAAATTGGAGACCAGTACTGGGTACAATACTCCAGGTGGGGTCTCACCAGGGCCCTGTACAACTGCAGAAGGGCGTCTCTGTTCCTATACTCCAATCCCCTCTTTATGAAAGCCAACATGCCATTTGCCTTCTTCACCACATTCTGAACCTGCATGTTAGCCTTCAGTGACCGGTGAACAAGTAAACCCATATCCATTTTCTCCTCCCCACTCCCTAGCCTGTCTCCATTTAAATAATACTCACCTTTCCTATTATTGCCCCCAAAATGGATAACCTCACATTTGCTCACATTGAACGTCATCTTCCATTCAGCAGCCCAAACCCCAACCTGTCCAAGTCCCTCTGCATTTTCCTGACATCCTCCTCACACCCCACACCGCCACGCAGTTTAGTGTCATCTGCAAATTTGCTCATGTTATTAATAATACCCTCATCCAAATCATTTACATAAATTACAAACAACTGAGGACCCAATACCGATCCCTGCGGCACTCAACTCGTCACATCCTGCCATCCTGAAAAGGACCGGCTTACTCCAACCCTTTGTTTCCTATTTCTTAACCAATTTCCTATCCATGTCAGCACCTTACCTCCAATTCCATGCTCCCTGATCTTGCCCACTAGTCTCCCGTGCGGTACCTTATCAAAGGCCTTCTGGAAGTCCAAATACACCACATCCACTGGCTCTCCCAAGTCCACCCTCTTTGTCACATCCTCGAAAAATTCCAGAAGGTTAGTCAAGCATGACTTACCCTTAAGGAATCCATGCTGACTAGCCCTTATCCTATTTCTGCCTAAGTGTTCTGGTATTACTCCTTTTATGATAGATTCCAATATCTTCCCCACCACTGACGTCAGGCTGACCGGTCTATAATTTCCCGTTTTCTCCCTCCCTCCCTTCTTAAAAATCGGCACCACATCAGCCACTCTCCAATCCTCAGGGACCTCCCCCGAATCTATGGAACTTTGGAAAATGTCGACCAGTGCCTCCACAATTTCCATAGCAACTTCTTTAAGCACCCTGTGATGCAGCCCATCAGGCCCTGGGGTTTTATCAGCCCTTAGTCCCAACAATTTACTCACAACCTCCTGCTTCTATATCCGGATATCCATTGGATCCCCTACTTCCCCAGGAAAGTTTCCCAAGTCTCTTGATACCGCATGACCACTACCCCCTAACTGACCATAACCTATATCCTCCTTGGTGAAGACCGATGCAAAATATTTGTTAAATTCCTCAGCCATCTCCTTGTTTCCGGTAATAATTCCAGCATTTTCCATTCTTAATGGACCAATTTTAGACCGAACCAATTTCTTCCTCTTCACATATTTAAAAAATCTTTTGCTAACCTCCATGATATTATTTGCTAATTTCCTCTCATACTTCATTTTCCCCTCTCTTATGACTTTCTTAGTTACCCTCTGATGCTCTTTGAAGGTTTCCCAATCCTCTAGCTTCCCACTCCACTTTGCTATCTTATACTGACTCCTTTTGGATTTGATATTGGACTTGATTTCATTAGTTAGCCACGACTGCCATTTGCATCTCCTCGAGCCTTTCCTCCACTTTGGAATAAATTTGTCCTGAATCCTGTGGAAAATGTCCAAAAGCACCTGCCATTTTTCCCGAGTTGTCCTCCCAGCTAGTGTATCTTTCCATTTTATTTTGGCTAGCTCCTCCCTCATAGCTGCATAATCCCCTTTATTTAACTGCAGTACAGATGCTTCCGACTTCCTTTCTTTTTCCCTTTCTAATTGCAGCTCAAAAATAACCATACCATGGTCACTATTCCCTAATGGCTCCCCTACATCGAGGTCACTTATTAACTCTGCGTCGCTGCACAGCACCAAGTCCAGAATCGACTTCCCCCTGGTAGGTACTTCCACTAGCTGCTCCAAGAAAGTATCTCGTATTGGGTAGGACATGTAACACCAGCATCATATAATTCAAAAGCAAGAGGAGTAGCTATATTAATTAGTAAAAATGTGCCATTTAAAATAGAAGAGGAAATAATAGATCCAGCAGGGAGATATGTAATGATAAAATGTCAGATATATTCAGAGTTTTGGAATCTACTCAATGTATATTCACCTAACGAAGAAGATCAAAAGTTTATGGAAGATATCTTTTTGAAGGTAGCAGATACGCAAGGGAACATATAAATAGGAGGGGATTTCAACCTGAATTTGGATTCAAATATGGATAAAACTGGGGAAAAAAATTAACAGAAAGAACAAAGTAACCAAATTATAATTAAATCAATGGAAGAAAGTATTTCGTAGACATTCAATAAACTCACTCTCTTGTGTTCCTGCCCCCGTCTGATTATCCCAGTCCACTTTCATGTTGAAGTCCCCCATAACTACCGTATTGCTACCACTTTGACATGCCACTCTTAATTCCTGATTTATACCTCTATATCTGAGCTACTTTTCGGAGACCTGTAAATCACCCCCATTATGGTCCTCATGCCTTTACAATTTCTTAATTCTATCCAAACAGACTCGACCCACCTCTTTTAGTGTCTTTCCTTTCAAACGCCTGAATTTCATTTCTTACCAACAGAGCTAACCCACCCCCTCTTCCCAACTTTCTGTCTTTTCTATAGGACGTGTACCCAGGAACATTGATTTCCCAATCCTGCCCTTCCCGCAGCCATGCCTCCGTAACTCCGACATCTCCTGTCCAAGCTGCAGATTGCAAGGGCTGTACAGTGCTGCCACTGCCTGTTCACACCGAGTACTTCATGCATGAAGCGAGGGAGAGAGAGAGAGATCTAGGTATAATACCACCACCTGGTGTCCGGACTCGCAAACTACAGGATACATGATTTTTATTTTTCATGGGAGTGTTGGAGTATGAGAGGAGACTTGATTAAGGTTAACAAAATAGAGCAAGATGGATAATATGGAGCTCCAATGAACAGGGAGGTCTCACCTGTGAAGGAGCAAGTGTGAGATCCCCCAGTTCATTCTTGCTTGGGCAGTGGTGGCCAATTGCAAGACAGCTCCAATTAGGGGAAGAGAATATGCTGTTTCAGGTCATGGGTTTGAAACGGTTTCCCCAGTTGTGCCATTCAGACTCAAGAGAGCAGATGCTTGCAGACAGGAAGGAAACCTAGTTTTATTGTGGAGAATTGCTTGTTTTTCGGGGTGAAGGTTGTTTGTGGTCTGAGATTCCTAAATACTTTACAATGGAAGCAGCACTTTTCCTTGTGCCTGATTGCTACATAGCGGGTAAAATGTCTCAAATCTATCGCTCAGCCAGGACTTTGGGTCATTGATTTGGAGAGAGAGTGATGGCTTGGCAATATTTATAGCATGGTGAGTCCAAAGCTCTCAAAGTGACAGTGTGGAAGGA